>NC_041337.1:39489644-39684644 GCF_004354835.1 Perca flavescens | reverse complement strand
CATACTAACACACACTGGAAAACACATACTACACACATACTAACACACACTGGGACACACATACTACACACACACTAACACACACTGGGACACACATACTACACACACACTAACACACACTGGAACACACATACTAAACGCGCACTAACACACACTGGAAAACACATACTACACACACACACTAACACACACTGGGACACACATACTACACACACACACACACACACACACTAACACACACTGGGACACACATACTACACACACACTAACACACACTGGGATACACATACTACACACACACACACACACACTAACACACACTGGGACACACATACTACACACACACTAACACACACTGGGACACACATACTACACACACACACTAACACACACTGGGACACACATACAGTGTCCGGCTGTACACCCCGTATCGCCCTGCTGTGCCCGGCTATGCCATGAACTACTACGACTACCGGTTGGAGTCACTGATCCATTATCTCTAATATGACTATTATTGCCACTGTTCATCATAACCCCAACCGGCCCTGTCAGACACCTCCTACCAAGAGTCTGGGTCTGCCCAGGTTCTTCCTAAAAGGGAGTTTCTCCTCGCCACTGTTGCAATAGCCACTGCTAATGCTTGCTCTTGAGGGAATTACTGGAATTGTTGGGGCTTTGGAATTTATAGAGTGTGGTCTAGACCTACTCTATCTGTCTCGAAATAACTCTGTTATGATTTGATACTATAAATAAAATTGAATTGAATTGAAATTGAATATATCTAAAAATTTAACTTTTATGAACTACTGCTCTTAACTGAAACCATTTAAGGGGTTAGGCTAATTATTTCCACAAGCAAACTGTTGTACACTTTGCCTGAAAAGTCAGCAGTGGGAGTAAATATATTCCTTAGGTAATTCATATTTTAGCTATTTTGTGCTCATGCATTCAGCTGTTGTTTTAATTCCCGCACGCATTTGCGGTCTAACAGCATAATGGGCGTGGCGGCTAGTGGTGGTACTGCACCCCATGGCCCAGAAAGACCTTTCACATAGACATTGCGTGGCGACAGTAACGTCTCTATTCAGCGGATAATTTGTTTCGGGGTATATCAACTTACCAGCCGACCACTGAAAAGGTCCTTGTCTACAACGTCACATTTTTAAAATTTTTAACATTCACAAGAATCACATTCAGAATTAATAAATTTGGCATGATGAACACGCATAATGGACGCACGCAGACCCACGGGACTGCGCATGCTCGCTCACATGACCGTCTCCCGAGTTCATGTAGCTAGCCGTAATGATGGATATAGCTAATGGGTGTAAATCGCCTTGCGTTCTATTGAACCGTTCATGGTATTATCTTATGAAGCATGATACATTCGCGGGATGTATGTATGTGTCCAATGAATTTCGGGATGCAATATTCATGCGTATGTATATAATATAATAATAATAATAGGATAGCATGCAAGAATGGTCATTCACGTATATACAAGTTGGGTTTTCGTACGTCCAACTGCTTAAATAGTCATGTCGACTGTGTGGATTCACCTTTGGTGTGGTTGCACTTAGTGCAGTTGTGATGCTACCTGTCTTATCTGGCACCCAGTGATGAGGTGGTGACATGTTTTGCCTGGTGGGATTTGCTGACGTCAGCAGCTGGCATGTGGCGAGTGCGCCTTATTCATTACAATTTATGGAGGGTTATCAATGCCAGCGTTCTCTGCACTATGTCTGTTATTTTGTTTCAGTCATGGCTGACCTCGGTGGTTGGTCATGCAGCTATCACGTGCGTTGACTCACTCATGGGCACGCAACCTCAGCATGGTTTGCCGAGGCCCGGTATGGGGATTCTCATAATTGCTGCGCTTTCCGGACCTTGTCATATCAACGTCCTCTAGAGCGCATTTTCCATGTTGTCATCACAGCACGGAGCGTTGGGTGATGTCTCTCTGACATTGAAGGCAGATGACTCCTCAGGCCTATGTTGGTTTCCCGCAGACGCACTCTGTTTCTTATCTTAGATAACTACTGATCGCTCAGGCATGCTAGCTTCCTCTCACCTTATACTTACTCCCGAGGGTTCCCGGTCTAAATTGGGTAGCTATCATTTAAGTAGTCTCATCGAAGCTCGTGTTTCCTCTTAGCTATCGGGTCATATGTTCAGATGGAGGCTACTCTTCTTGCAGCTTATCTGGGTATCTCAGGTCCATCCTGACTATTGTGACGTGTGCTATGATGTCATTGCTTGCTTACTATTATGCAACCGGCCTGAGATGCCGAGGTTTGACTCGTCTCTATTTTGCCTTTACCTTGCCTCCAGCCTGAGTTTCCGTGTTTAATTTGCCTTTGTTTGCCAACTGTGCACACTGGTCTACCTACAGGACTAGTTCACTCTCGTTTTTCCGGGGGTTTCATCCCTACAATATGGAGCATTTCATTCATATGGCATTTTCTATTTATGTTCTCCATTCATTTGAAGATTATGCTGGGCAGATCGCCTGCGTCGGACGACGTGCAGAGGATGTTAAAATGGTTGAGATTTTCTTTAACTTGCGTTTGCTGGGAATTGGTTCGCTCTCGTTTTTGGGGGTTTATCACTACGGAGTATTTCGTTCTTATGGCATTTTCTATGTTCATTATACTGGGCAGCATGCAGTGCGACGTGCAGAGGCTGATCAATGGTTGGGATTTTATTTTGGTTGCATTTGCTGGCCTGAACAGCGTATGGTGGAGATGCCGAGATTTAGTTGCTGGAAGTATTAAATTAATAGGTGTATACCACTGTCTAAGTACATTACTCATAATGTACATCATTAAGCATTCACATCAACATTTAAACATTTTCATTTAGAGGTTAGTTTTAATCATAATCTCTATGTTAAAGTTGTTGATGGTTTCAAACCTTCTCAGCACTAAAACTCACATAACTTCAAGAGGTCTCAGGAAAGATGCAGCAACTGCAAAAACTAGAAAAATACAATTTAAGGTTTTTAGGAAGTCTTTGAATGGATCATTTTTATCAGGCTACAGGACATTCTTATTCTAAACCCAATATATTTCTACACCCAGCAGCTCTGGACTCTGGTATTGCCAATCTTCCCAACATCGACTTCACATACACCCCTGATGAACTGCTCAGTCATTACAATTGTGGCCTACACCATCTCCTTGATACCCTGGCCCCATTAAAAACACGGACTGTTTCCTTCTCCCAGTCTGCACCCTGGTTTACTTCTGAACATCGCCAACTGAAAGCCAGAGGTCGCCAACTGGAACACCTCTATAGAAAGACTGGTCTCATCATCCACAAACAAATGTTTTATACCCATTTACTTTCCTATAAAGATTCTCTTTCCACTGCAAAGTCCAACTATTATACAGATTTAATCAGATCAGTTTCTGGCAACTCACAAGCACTTTTCTCATTGGTACATAAAACACCACGCCCACCTGATTCTCTTCCACCTCATTTTTACTCCACTGACTACTGTAATTCCATTATGACATTTTTTAATACTAAAATTGACCATATCCATGAAGAGTTAGCCCCCCAGATCTCAACCCTCAAAACATCCTCTGATTTTCAAATATCTTCTTGTTATCCTTTCTCTGACTTTACCCTCCCCTCTGTTGCTGAAATAACCAACCTTGTCCACAAATCGAAACCATCAACCTGCCAACTTGATCCTCTCCTGACTACACTGGTTAAAGCTTGCATTCATTCCCTGGCCCCTCTTATAACTGCAATTATTCATTCCTCTCTTATCACTGGTATTGTTCCGTCACCCCTCAAATCAGCTGCAATAACCCCCATTCTCAAGAAACCTGGAGCTGACCCCAGCAACTTCAACAATCTCCGCCCAATTTCCAACCTCCCCTTCCTTTCAAAAATCCTTGAAAAAACAGTTGCCTCTCGGATTCATGACCACCTCTCCCTAAATAATCTCTATGAACAGTTCCAATCAGGTTTCCGTCCCCTTCATAGCACCGAAACAGCTCTTGTTAAAATAACCAATGACCTCCTTACGGCTGCGGACTCTGGATTCCTAACAATCCTCATCCTCCTGGTCCTGAGTGCGGCTTTTGACACAATTTCCCACACCATCCTCATCGACCGACTAGCCTCCCTTCGATTATTTGATACACCACTGCACTGGTTCAAATCATATCTTTCTGGCCGTACTCAGTTTGTCCAACTCAAAACTTTCAGATCCCACTCCTCCCCCCTCTCCTCTGGTGTTCCCCAAGGTTCTGTCCTTGGACCCCTTCATTATCTACCTTCTCCCTCTTGGCCATATTTTCCGTAAACATAACATTCAGTTCCATTGCTATGCAGATGACACCCAGCTCTACCTATCCACTAAACCCACCACATCCCTCCATCCCACCTCTCTATCCAACTGTCTTCAGGAAATCAGATCCTGGTATTCCCTAAACTTTCTCAAGCTCAACAGTGACAAAACTGAACTCCTCCTTATTGGCACCAAATCCATCCTCAAAAATAAAGGACTTCTATTTCCATTAACAATTCATCTGTGTCCCCCTCCCCCCTGGTTAAGAGTCTGGGTGTCATCCTAGATAGCACTCTGTCATTCCAGTCCCACATCAATAACATCACTCGGTCAGCATATTCCCATTTACATAACATCTCTCACCTGCGCCCATCTCTGTCCCCCAACAGTGCTGAAATTCTGGTTCACACCCTGGTCACCTCCCGACTAGACTATTGCAACTCTCTCCTCTATGGTTTACCTGACAAATCCATCCATAAACTACAAATAGTCCAAAACTCCTGCCCGCATCATTACCAGAACCCCCTCCATCAGTCACATAACACCTGTCCTGCAGAAACTTCATTGGCTCCGCTTGAAATACCGCATCATTTACAAGATCCTCCTGCTTACATTTAAAGCTATCAACAATCTTGCCCCTCAGTATCTCACGAGCTCCTCCATATCAAGACAACCACCCATTCTCTCAGGTCATCTTCCTCCATCCAGCACATCCTCCCACCTGCTCGTCTGGTTACCATGAGGTCTACAGCTTTCAGTCATTCAGCCCCCCACCTCTGGAACTCTCTGCCCCACTACATTCAACACTCCACGTCCATAACCACTTTCAAATCTCAAATAAAAACTCATCTTTTCAGACAGGCTTACTCTCTTTAATTTTTTTTTTTTTTCATTTTTGCTTTGACTGTAATGACCCCACCCTTTTTCTTGCTCTTTTATTAATAGTATTATCATGCTATTTTATTGCCTGTTTCTCTGATTGCTTGTTTAATGGATTGTGTGTTTTATTTTGTAAGGTGACCTTGAGTGTTTAGAAAGGCGCCTATAAATAAAATGCATTATTATTATTATTATTATTATTATTATTATTATTATTATTATTATTATTAATGATGATTCTGTTTTACTGTTGCACATGAAGATTAGACAGTGGTTGAGAATACACTCATTGAGGATCTACAAAATGTAAAAACATGGCTGTTAGATAATAGATTATCTCTACTCTGGGAAAACTGAAGCCATTCTTTTTGGTTCAGAATAAAAAAAGGTTTTATGGTTAAAGTTGGAGAGTTCTGTATAACTGCTGAAGACAGAGAAAAGTCATCTTTCTTTCAGATGAAGTCTTCAACATCAGCTGGAGCTCCTGCAGTCTAAAGTCTGTTTAATTATGCTGCCATCTCCTGGTAGACCCGACTATTACAACGCTTCAGGAGAAAATCTCAGAAGGCTCAAAATAAATTGATAAGGGTTATATTAAAGTTGACCCACAGACAGATCTTAATCCATTCAGAGTAGTGTTGCACATAGCAGTTTTCAGTGTCCTCACGTGTCCCCCCCCCCTTGTGTGTCTGTACTTGTTTGTCTTCTTCTTCTGGGTTTTACGGCAGTTGGTATCCTATGCGTTGCATTACTGCCTCCTAGTGGTAATTACTCGTTATCTATCATTTCATTTCATTATCATTTTCTAAGTAGTCTGGTTCTTTTAAAAAATGTAAATATATGTTTCCTTCCATTTACGGATACCCCACTTTCAAGGACGTCTTTGAACCTGATTTCCACTGGTCCTGACTTGTAATCCTGCTAACATGACCCTCTTTCTTGATTGTAATTTCTGCATGAAATCAGGACAACCTCCACCATCTCCTTTTCCTCACACAGACTGCAGTGTCCAGTTGAGTGTTTACCTATTCTAAAAGTGTACTGTTCAATCTACTGTCACCAATTGTCAATTTAATGATAATGACTTGCTCTTTTCGGTTAGCCCCACTGTTTCTCACTCCTACTTTATTTTGTTTTGCATGCAAGTGTCACCCTTTTTCCCACTATCCCAGTAGTGTTGCCACTGTTTGGATAGTTCCAACCATGCTATGCTTTTCTCCTCTGATTTTGACAGTATAATATTAAGTTCTACATTTCCTTTCTCGACCGCCTCCTTTGCTAATTTATCCACTGTCTCATTTTACTTGTTTGTCTGTTTGAAGACGGCCACTTTGTTCTGGGCTTCTGGCAGTGGGACACACCTGAAGAACATTGACAATCAACACACCTGACAGTCTTTTCCAATCAACCTTCCTGCTTAAAAACTCCTGGGCCCGTATTTATTAAGGCCTAGTCCACACGGACACGGGTATTTTTATAACCGTGACTTTTTTTTTTTACGCGGTTTGGCCTTCCGTCCACACGAAAACGCAGTTTCAGGGCCTAGTAACCGAACATTTTTGAAAACTCCGGCCAGGGTGAGCATTTTCAGGAACGCCGGTTACAGTGTTGACGTGTGCGCCGTTATCCGCTGTGTTTGACGTCATATTGTGCGCCGCTAACTGCTTTGTTGATGATTCTTTGCAATGGCTTGACAGCGTGTTTTTGCGTTTTCATGTGGACGGAGATTTATTTTAAACCAAGCATGTGTTGTGATGGAAGTTTTCCTTTGAAGCAGCAGCGTTTAGAAATATCAATGATCAAATGAAAACGAATAACGACTGTTTGAGAATTAAACCAAAGTTTGGTCTTTGAGTATTTATTTACATTTGCAAATGGAGAAAACACAGTTTCAAAGGTACACGCAGCACAACTGAAAATGTCTTTCCTAACTAGAAACCTAAAAATCTAAACATCTTATAGTGAAGAAACCCTCGTTAAGCCACCCCTCTTCAAATATCTTTAGCATGCTGCCACTTTTCTAAAAAATACCATAGACAGTCAGATGATTTTACAACCTTCCATTCTGCTCCTGTGTCTCCTACATTAGACTAAACACCTGCTTATCTCAGGAGACAGAAAGAGATACGGTTCACACAGTGTTATAGCCTTCTTCACTTTATCTGCGAGAAATAAACAAATGAGGAGCTGCAATTTCTTTAGCGAAAATAACTTATGCTATTGCTCACAGTTTACAAGGCCAGCTCTCTCACTGGTGCCTTTAAGTCTACAGGAAGGAACAGGATTATGTGGAGGTTTAAAACAATCTTTAAACAAATGGTCAATATCATTAAACAAATGGTTAAAATAAAATTTGCCACCACAGTTCACCCTTTTGATTACAAAATAATCACAAAAATAAATTTTACTTTTAAAGATTCAACGTTATGGATATTCATGTCTATTTCTTACCTGTTAAATGGAAAAGGTACAAAAAAACCTCTTTTAAATAGTAGCAAGCATCCACGTCAAAGAATAAAACAAAATGAATCAATCTTCCACAGTATCAGAGACGGTGTCCAAACATTATTATCATATTCAGAAAGACGGAATACGTCAGAAGGCTCAATCATTTTTACCATAAGAATGAAGAACTCTTTTTCTTGATTAGGGTAATAACATAGCAAACAAAACAAATCTGAAGACCAAACATAATCTGCTAAAACCCCTGGACATAAATGTCACTGGTTAATGTCACATTAGACTACTGCCTTATAATTTGTGTAAAGAATGTGTTATGTATTTAAACATTAAAATAACCTGGTGTGAAGTGTGAACATTTACTAATTTCATATCTACCCATACGGCGAAGTCAAATTTTCCATAAAGCTGATAATTAAATTATGCAATGCCATCAAATGCTTCCCCCCCTTTGGTTATTTTAATATAAATCAATTGAAGCACGCTCAGTGCAATTATCAAAGCTCTCACAGAGTGAAAGTTGAGAAGAATCAGAATAAGACTGACCCCTCCTTGTCTCTAACATCATTAAGTGCTGTCAGAGCACAAATAAAATTCAGTTATTCTATGTGTGTGGTTTCACTGGAAACAAAAATCATAACCTACATCACGTGTACATTTCCTAACTAAACCCAAGTCATTCCTTAGTAGAAAATGTATCTATTAGATAATCTTTCAAGAGTCTTAGTCAAACGTGGTGTCTATGTGTCATCAAAATGTGGAAGGTGAAATTACTTCAATGTAATAAAAGATCCACAAAGAACTTTTCCTAAGTTCTAAAGCACACAACAAAATGGCCTAGGTCTTTATACTTAACTTTGTTCAATATTAACAATATTGCTGTTTAGGAATAATTTACTTTCTTTATCAATAATCTATCAGTTGAGTTTGTGTGGTCATGAGGAACCACATAAAGTACAAAACCCCAATTAGCCCCAATTTAGTAGCATTCGTATGCCAAACATCCCTTTGCCTATTATCGGAACATAAGAGTGGACGTAAGTTAATCATTACAGTAATATTAGCTCTGTACTCGTACTTATTGTATTCCAACCACCATTTTCTCATTGATATGGAAAGTAGTGAACGCATCACCCGTCTTTTCCTCCAGTCACCCTAGTGTGTTGGTGTATGTAAATGTTGGGAGGAATGGTTACACCTGATTTATCATACTTTTCTCTCATCAAAAATAAAATGCAAAAACCATAAATGCAATAGAAAATCATAATAATCACTCTACAAATGTGGAAAACCCCCCATATTCTTCTTGAAGGGTACCTGTTCCAGTCCTTTCTGTCCATCTGCTCCATGTGTGCGCCAGAGCACACTGCTCTGAAAGTGTGTGTGTTTATCTCAGAGGAATGTCAACAGTTCCTCAAAAGAATGTACAGTGAGTGTGTGTGTGTTCAGAGAGAGAGAGGTGGTGTGTTCTCTACAATTGTGAAGTATATTCTGCTGTCACTGTCAGAGAATGTGCTGTGGTTGTCAGAGAAGAGATCAGTATCACTGCTGTCTTCTGAAATGGTTTTAAACAGCAGGCTACAATACTAATATGTAGCTTCTGGTTTTTCCTGGAAAAACTTCTCGTTTTTCCTCCTCTCTCAACGTGTTGCAAACAGTGAGAAAAACTCCAGTTTTCCCCGATTGATTTCAGAGATAGCACAGAAACGCCGTCTGTCAGGCTGATTTCTGAATCGATTTCCCTCGTAGGTGACTCAGCAGAAGATCTGCTCGTCACTTGTTGCAGGTTGTAGAAAAACCTGTCCTCCTCTTCTCCTCTGGAACCTTTTGTAGTGATGCGTGTATCCAGGTGACTCTCCCTGGAACCTTCACTGCCCTGTGTCACTGGATCGATCTCGATGGTCTCTTTCACCGTCTATCTGCCAATCCTTCCTCCTGAAGTTGTTATCACCACAGAATCCCCAGGCTTGACACCTGGATTCTTACGGCCAAAAGAGCAGAAGAAAACTCTCACGCAATAACCTACCCTATCCTATCATTTCCCTTATACTGCCGTGGAAGAAATAGGTGTTTTTGTTTATAGGCCTCTCCCTACGTATGTCTAAATAAAGAAAAAAAAATCTTTAGAGCAAAATTCTTTGGAGCAAATCGGAACCAATAAAACAAAAACAATTACTATTGCATCCCCTTACACTACTGTGTCAATCAGGGGTAGATGATCCTTTTGTTTACAGTTGAACTATCAATTTTGTCAATTTTGTTCTCAGCTAAGCAGATTTTTTCTTTAAATGTACAGTTGTTAACTATTCTAGCACTTTGGTTATTCAAGGTCTTTTAAACTGGAGGTACAGTAATGTCACAACAAGTGTTTCAAACGTCTTTAGAAAAATCAACCTAATTTTTTTATTTTTTTATTTTTTTATTTAACACTTTTTATTTCCCTTGCTACTTTTCCCTTATTCTTTATTAAACCCCTTATTTACTGTATCATTGCTATACTATATCCCTCCTATTTGAGACATGACAAAGCTCATGACTCAAAAGCAATATAAATAATCTGTTTAATATTCTAATCCTTAACATTGTTCTAGGTTTTACAGCAAATCCTGTTTATCAGTAACCAAAGTTCAATGAATAATTTCTTTAGGGGAATTTTCACCTCAGTAAAGTTTTCAACGTCAACATCAACTAATTTAGTTAAAACAATTTGTGATATATCAACTCAAAAACTCATTAGAGTATGACATGAAACGTACTGCTTTTTAGGATTAAATCTCATTTAAACCTTATTCAATATCACCATTAAACTAAGACGAATTACCCAAAATACATTGTTTGTCATTTTTTATCTCCAGTTTACAAACCAAAGTAACACTAATTACCATCTGCTAGTTCCAAGAATCATTACAAATTAAAATTTTTAGCCTTCTAAAGCACACCTAATCACGTGTACTTTGAACATCTATTTATCACATATTTTTCATTAAACCAAAATTTCACTTGTACTACTGTACTACTCATGTTTGGTTTTAGCTTGTGCCTTATCTGTGTGGTGTGTGTGTGTGTGTGTGTCTCCTCCTCTGGCTGTCCTCTGTCAAAGAAAGAAGGATCTCTCCAGGGTACATATAAACACACTGTTATTCTTTCTGTAATTTATGGCATCATTAATTAACAACTCAATGTATTCCTGAAAGGTGTGTCAAGGTGTACAGCTTACCATCACCCAGAACTATAAAACGATATTTACTGTCTTTTCTACTGGAACACTGAGGAAAGAAAAACGTTAGACAAAACAACAGAGAATCAAAACCTTTAACATTCCCTGCAGAGTGTTATGTTTAGCTGTGGGAGACATTAGGTGCTCGAGCATAGACCCACTGCATTTACTGCTTGAAGGTCCTGAATAAAACTAAACTTTAACATTCATAATAAAAATGATTCTTCTTATTTATGTTACTTGAGAGAATAAGTGTACGTGCTAGAGAATCTAAACATGGAACTATAAACCCCATCCGTCAATAAAGAGTTAAAAACACGGTCGGATTTCTGTCGATTACTTCCTGTTTTAGCATGTACTGATGTTTCTGGGGCCTGTAGTCCGAACGCAGCTTGATGACTACAGGTTGACAATTTGTCAATCAATCCACGTCACATTTGTGAGTTTTGCCCAGAGATAACGCTGTACCTGAGACAAAAGGTGGTGAAACATCAGTAAATAAAATGTCGTTTTTACCGTGTGAATATGCATCTATTTGTAGTCACAGGTTCACTGAATATGTAAAACACTGTGAATACAAGGCCTACGCTGTCGTATAGGTGTTCTATAGTCTCCTGTCGATGGAGACAAATAAACACATTATCAATAGTGTCAGTCCAGTCAGTCAATTTTACAAATAGTCACAAGGTGTCCTAGGTCTGTCTCCTCTTCTGTTGGAGACAAAGAAACATGAATGTGAGCTTTTGAGTTAGAATTTCTGAAAAACTTATGTTGTTTATCAGTCAAGGTGACAGCCACTGGACATGCGTATTTGCCAGTAGACAAAAGAAAACTCATACTCGTCCTTTGATTTGTTTAAAAAAAACTTTTCAACGTAGTCTTCATCAGGGTCAAAAGGTGACAAAAGGAATGTATGTAATATTTGTGATTCCTTAAACTTAACTACAGGTGTCCCAATTTGTTACCGTAATCAGAAGATTAACAGACTGACATGGTATGTGTTACATTAAAATTTGTAAACAAATACGTACTTTTAGGCTGCAACAAAAATATGTCAGCCAAAAAGTGATTTTTATCAAACCGTACAACTTTAAAGTCAATGGCTTCAATCTCAAATAGACATTTTCCAATGTCTGCCTGCCAAATTTTCAGGACACTCAGATGAAAGTGAGAAAGAAACAATGAACATTTTCCTTTCTTATCTAGTTCAGGATCCTAAGGATCTGAATACACCCAAATCATAAGAATGGTGAACTTTTCTGGGATCACCATTCTACTAATCACTTCTCTAAAGAAAAACTAGTTTACCAGAGAGTTTCTGATTGAAGAACAAAGATCTTTACTAAACCCAAATTGTTGCTCCTGAATCAACTAAAAATCCAATTTTCTTCCCTTGTATAATTAACACCATGGTAGGCAATTTGTATACACACCAGACAAACACATTGAATACTTGGACATATTTTCCAAAAGTTATTTCTGTTTGTCGTGCTGTTTTTGCGTCTAATTTGATCTGTCTATCATGTGGGGAGTGTTTGTAGCGTGCAAAAAACATGTCTTCATTTCAAGCATGTGTATGTACGTGTATGTCTGTATGAACTGTTTTTAGGGATCTGGCAGTCCCAGCATCGGGGAAGACTGCAGAGCCAGTTTCATATTCACGAACGCTTCAATAGCTTTGGCAGCAAAAGTCTTACAGTGACATCAGGAACGTGTACAGACATTCTAGGTGACCGGCTCAAGTAAAAATCTAATTGTTAACACTAAACTGAACAAGCTGCTATTCTGTTCGTTTTACATGAAAACAGCACTGCACCAAAACACTTTTCATGAGCGATAAAAAGCAGACGCAGCCTTGAGTGATGTATTGGTTGTCAGGTTTCATGCAGTCAGAGGCAGGGCTGATTACAGACGCCGCCTCAGTGAGGTCATTTTAGCCACACTGTAATTAACGTGGTTACGTCAGTTGAACATTAGGAGAAATTCTCAATCCATCAGGTGTGGAGGTTAAACCAATGTTAAAAGTGCACCTTAAATCACTACCTAAACCAAATAAGTGGAACCTTCATACACCAAGAATTGTTTTTCCCATGTACAGGAGAGAGGAACAGAGAATTGTTCTCTTACTGTTTGATCTGTAACCCCAATTGACCAAATAGAATGACCAAATAATCTTCAGTGTCAAATCTATAGCTCTAATAATCAAATTATGTGAGTGGAACCCCTTTAACTTTACACTCAGTAGTAGGCATCTTCTTCTAGGTTTCAGAAGATAAGTAAGGGTTAATGGTTTAACTGAATAGATTATTTTTCAGAACCTTCTTACCTATCAATTGTCCCTAAATAGCAAAAACAAAAACAGTGTATCAGTGCAAAGCATTTCTTCATTGCATGAAGCGAGTGTGTGTGTGTGTGGTAGCACTACCTTCCTCAGCTTTTGGACTCAGTCAAACAGAGGGACAAGTGTTGTTCTTTGTCTGAGGTGTTTTTTGCTTTTTCTTCGGGCATTTACATACCCAATGTCCAAAGTCCTTGCAGTACAAACACTGGTCTCGGTGGTAGGGCTCACCATTTTGCCCACGGTACCCGCCTCGGCCTCTCTCTGGCTTGACCACGTCCTTCGTGGGAGCGGCCTTTTTTTTCTTCGGGTCCGCGCTCCATATGTTGCCCACCAGCCTGTTGTAACATGCGGACAAACGCTTCAAACATGGTTTTCTCACGTACTCGTTGGTCTTTCCACCCGATGCAGGTGTGACTGATGCTGTTGGTCCTGTCCGATTGTTGAGTCCGTGTCCTCTTCGTCCCTCCGTTTCTCCAGCTCGTCTTCCTGATTTGTAGAGAAAGCTCAGAAATAGGCTTTGGTTAGAACTGATGAGGTTATTGGTGGATGTATGTTTGCATTCTTTCCCTGTCTCACTATTTTATCTATATCTTAAAACATTCTTTGTTTTTCCTTTACTCAGTAGCTTTAAATCCTCTGTCTTAATTATTGATTTTCCCATTAATTTTCTTTCTACTTCTTCTAAAATCTTGTTTTAACATTCTCAGTGTCTTTGTACACAAAGATCCGTTTCTCGGAAAGCCAAAGCTTTATGACCAGTTATGACAGACATCGCAAACAATCCAGTCCATATTTATGAGTCATTTCTCCCACTATGGGTCCAGTTGCATCACTGGAACGGGAAATTTTGTTTCCCATAATTGATTCTTGGACTTTATAGTATACTATGTCTTGGTCGATGTGATCGTCACCACATCGCAAGGTTATTTGTTCGGGAAACTTACGTGAAAACCCGTGTACAGCCCTGTGGACAAAATCAACTTAATAGTCAAATAACTCGACCTATTTAGTATGTTTTGCCTTGTTGCAGTCTGTCTCTAAATAATCAAGAGGCTCTCTTAGAGTATCATTACAACCCAGACCGTCCTGCAGGTTGTCCTTAAAGGGTCCAGAACTCGTTTAGAGTTTAGACTATTTGTTTTTTGTTCGGGAAACTTGTATGAAAAACCCGGTGCGACCCTGCAGTCAAAAATCTCTTAAATAGTTAACTATATTTTGTTTTGTTTTACTCTGCAGTCCGCCTCTTTAATCAAGAAACGTGCTATCAGTTTCGTAGATTAATTCTTTAGGCCTTGCCTACTGTTCTGCCAGTTCTCTTACTGGTCTTGTCCGTCAATCAATTGTCTTATCACCATATGAGAATTCAATCATAAATATGTCCAACGTTGTCCGTGTCTGCCAAAAGATGTCATTCATAACCTCAGTTATATCTTTGTCCTATCTAATGACCCAAAACAAATACCCAGTTACTCACTTCCCAAAAGTCAGAATTAGTTTCATTTATTCTCTTTAGTTAAGATAATGATTTCGCCAATTATTCATTAATTAATTCGTTTAGCAACGGTTGCTTGTTTAGAATGTTTTGAACAAACCTTGAATTCACAATCCAATTGTAATTAATCAATTTTATCTTACCGTGCTGCTTGAAATCTCTTCCTGTTCGTTTTTAACGGAGTGGAAAACAGTCAAGAGCGCTCCGCGGTCCTAACCCTCTTCTCTCTGAAAAACCTTTTTAAGGTTAGAGGTATGAGGCAGGTGATTTTTGATCCCTGAATAGCCAGTCATCAGCGACCCAACGGAGCTCTTTTTCTCTGTTAACTCAACCGCCCTGCTAGACAACGCCAAATTGTGATGGAAGTTTTCCTTTGAAGCAGCAGCGTTTAGAAATATCAATGATCAAATGAAAACGAATAACGACTGTTTGAGAATTAAACCAAAGTTTGGTCTTTGAGTATTTATTTACATTTGCAAATGGAGAAAACACAGTTTCAAAGGTACACGCAGCACAACTGAAAATGTCTTTCCTAACTAGAAACCTAAAAATCTAAACATCTTATAGTGAAGAAACCCTCGTTAAGCCACCCCTCTTCAAATATCTTTAGCATGCTGCCACTTTTCTAAAAAATACCATAGACAGTCAAATGATTTTACAACCTTCCATTCTGCTCCTGTGTCTCCTACATTAGACTAAACATCTGCTTATCTCAGGAGACAGAAAGAGATACGGTTCACACAGTGTTATAGCCTTCTTCACTTTATCTGCGAGAAATAAACAAATGAGGAGCTGCAATTTCTTTAGCGAAAATAACTTATGCTATTGCTCACAGTCTACAAGGCCAGCTCTCTCACTGGTGCCTTTAAGTCTACAGGAAGGAACAGGATTATGTGGAGGTTTAAAACAATCTTTAAACAAATGGTCAATATCATTAAACAAATGGTTAAAATAAAATTTGCCACCACAGTGTGGACAGGTTTTTTTTTTTAAAACGGAGGAGAAAAAACTCTGGTTATAAAAATACCCGTGTCCGTGTGGACTAGGCCTAAGTCTCTGAGAATTACTCACAAGTTGACCCACAGACACATCTTGATCCTGATCATTTCACAAATCTGAACTGGTAGACGGCGGATAAAAGCAGCTCCCAAATTGTGAAAGACTTGCTACTAAAGTACTTTTAACTACTAAGAGAATGTCAAAGCCACTTTACCAAAAGTAGCCTGACAGATTGTATTAATTTTTGCTTCAACAGTCTAATGATAAAACGTATTTGTTTACGGTGCAGCAGTACAGAGGAATAATCTCTTTGACTGAAGCAGCTGGACTCTGCATACGTGAAGAAAGTTCTGGAGACTTTGATGACTAATATAGAAGAGTTTAATGAAATCTGGATCAAGGAGAATCAGGATTAAACAGTAGAATTTAACCACAGTGTAGTACCATACCAACTCTGAAATTCCTGTCTTCCTGGAGGAGTATTTAAATTCACGCTTGTAATACAAGGTTAGACATTACCAAATAAGGTCCTTCTTTACTTATCTATGCATGTGTGAAGATGCTGTTGGATCATTTACAACCACTACTCCTACCTAGAAGTCCCGTTGTAGGTACCCCAGATCACATGGGGTAAAACTGTCTCAACGTACACACTGTGAGTTTATAAGATGGATATTCTACCACAGATACCTCCTAATGAGGTCTAAAAGGCCTAAATAAACTTTCCAGCATCCAAAACCACCTCAGGAAACTCAGACACAATTTCAGAAATGTTCATAGTTACAATAACAAATCAAAACATTCAATATATATGTATATATGTTAAATACATTTGTGATTCATACTTATGTATTTAACCTACATCAGTCATAATCAAAATGGTTATACTAATCAATCAAACCTCACCAAAATGATTTTGGCTGCGAGGAAAGTAATTGTGTAGATTAAATCTTATTAAAGTAAAACATACATGAAAGTAAATCACACTTTTAAAGTCTGTAATGTAAAACTATCACAACATTTATGCAGAAGGAAAACTAAGATTTGTTGTTCATTTTATGAAAGCAAAAGTAATCCCAACGTACATTTAGTAGTAGTACGCGGGTCTCTGTAAAAGGGGACTGTGTAATACCATTTAGAAGCACCACTTTTGGACAAAATGTGTTGTCAATAATAGGAGGTAAACTCTGGAATAGCTTGCCCCTCCCAATAAGAGAGTGTCCTATATTCAACACTTTCAAAACTCATATAAAACAGTGGCTTCTAGAAAACCATAGATGCACTCACTTTTAACAGTTTCAACCTTTTGAGTACATTAAACCTGTCAGAATGATGATTCATAAACAGAGTGATGACAATGGGGCCTTCGCCAAACTAAGTCTCTTCTCACACCCTAATTATATATCACAATACATACATATTATGTATCACAATTGAAGATGTAAAAAGAAACTCTATTGACTACAAAGGTACATTGGCCCAGAGAGAGCAACGAAATGCAACCCAAGAAAACACATTCAAATAAAACACACTGAGAAGAAGTAATACTCCAGCAAAATGAGAAACACATTCTCCAATTTAACAACATACACATGGCCAAGGGCGTAACGTTAGGTTCAACATTGGGGGGGTTGAACCCAGGGCTGCATTTGGGGCTGTAGTTGCTTATATATACATATAAATTCCTGGCTCAGAATACACCTTTTTGGGGGAACATATGAAAGTGGGGTGTAGGACATTTTCAGTGTCAAACACTTAATTTTCTGCATTTGGATAATTTTTCTATGCACCAATTTGGAAATATCTTTATTTATGTCAAGGAAATACAAGTGACAATTTAAAGCATGAAAATATAATATATATACAGTATATATAATATAATAATGTAATATAAGTCAGTAAAGTGGCTTTTACATTAGGGACCTGGGCCTGGATCCTACGACCCCAAAGTCCTGCTCGTTTGAGTCTGAACACATCCATTCCCAAGTCCATTGAAAAAATGATGTTCTCCCATACTGTTGGCATCATGTGTAAAAACCAACTGTTCCAAAAAAACGTTTTCCTTGCTTGCCATTACATTGAATCGAGAAAGCCAACCAGTTATCATCTTTTATAATATAATATTATTTAATAATATTTTACATTCATCATTATGATAAGATTTTTGGGGGGATAAACAGGCCTCTTCTGATTATTTGGGAGGTTACCCCCACCCCTAAATTACGCCTATGCACATGGCATAAAGAAACGCACTGCAAGTACAGAAATAATTGGCTTCTGCTTTGTCTAGGATGCAGAGCACAAACTGGACGCTTGAATATGGCTGGGTTAAAATAATGGATTCTCCAATTAAAATGGATTTGTTTAAGTGTTCTGAAATCGATTAATAAAATCCAGATATGGATCTCATAATATCTACCTTTTCACCATGAATGGAAAAGTAAAAAGTCCTTTTAAAAAAACTTTTTGGGGCTTAATGAACCTGGTGCATTATAACATGCTGTATCTGTAACAAGTTGTTTGAGACTCTCTTTTAATATCCAAGATTAACTGGGTTTGGAACTGAAATTCTCTAACCTGATTGATATCCAATCAGAAATGTGATCCAATCAGGACGCTGAGAATCAGAATTGAATTGATTCAGGAAATCAGTGATACCCAGCCCTACGTTCCAGCTCCGAAACATCAAGATGGCACTGCAGAATGGTGACACGGTGTGTTGGTGCGCTCTGTTTTGTTTTGTGTTTTAACTTTGTTTCTTGCGATGGTACCGTATCTCATTCACCAGTGAAGAGCTCGTGAACTTCAGGGGAACAACACCATCGGACTTATTTCCCACTTTTCTTCTCCCTTCACTGGAAATTTTGGACATTCTGTTCAAAGGTGCGCTCACCTTTGCTCATGCAGCGAAACGCCGGAGGAGAGGGAAACGGGTCGGTGTGCTTGTGCGTCTCGCCAGCGAGGATTACGCACACCATTACCGGGAATATTCCTCTCTAATGTGCGCTCACTGCCCAGCAAACTGGAGGAATTACAACTGCTGTTGGTTAGAAACAGGGACTTTTCTTCATCTGCTGTTTTGTGCTTCACGGAGACGTGGCTCTGTGGATTAATACCGGACTCTGCGCTGCAGCTGGCAGGCTTCCAGCTCTACAGAGTGGACAGAGACTCGGTCCTCTCCGGCAAAACTAAAGGTGGAGGAATCGGTTTCTACATCAATAGATGTTGGTGCAACGACGTGACAGTGATTCAGCAGCATTGATCTCCTAACCTGGAATATTTCATTATAAACTGTAAGCCATTTTATTCACCCCGTGAGTTTGCGTCATTCATTCTGATCGGTGTCTACATCTCACCGCAGGCCAACGTGCAGGACGCGCAGCGCATGCTTGCCGACCAGATACTGTGCGTGAAGCGGACCAACCCGGAGTCCCTAGTTATTGTCCTTGGTGACTTTAATAAAGGGAACCTCACTCACAAACTCCCTAAATATAGACAGCATATTAAATGCCCAACCAGAGAGGAGAACATTCTGGATCACTGTTACACCACAGTCAGGGATGCTTATCACGCCATCCCCCGTGCTGCACTGGGACTTTCTGACCACGTTATGGTTCACCTGGTCCCCTCCTACAGGCAGAAACTAAAGCTCTGCAAACCTGTTGTGAGGACATCAAGGAAGTGGACCAGTGAGGCTGTGGAGGATCTCCAGTCGTGTTTGGACTCTAATGACTGGGATGTGTTCATGACTGCTACCAACAGTCTGGATGAGTACACAGAGGCTGTGACCTCATACATCAGCTTCTGTGAGGACTGCTGTGTCCCATCAAGCACCAGGGTGAGTTACAACAATGACAAACCCTGGTTCACAGCCAAACTCAGAAGGTTAAGGCTGGCTAAGGAAGACTCGTTCAGGAGTGGGGACAAAGACAGATTTAAAGAGTCAAAGTACAAGTTTAGCAAGGCGGTGAAGGAGGCTAAATGACGGTACTCTGAGAAACTCCAAAACCAGTTCTCAGCTAACAACTCTGCGACTGTCTGGAAAGGAATTAGGCAGATCACCAACTATAAGCCTAAAACCCCCCACTCCTCCTTCAATGACCGACACCTAGCCAACGACCTGAACGAGTTCTACTGTCGATTTGAAAGACAAAAGGTCAGTCCTGACACCATCCCCCACGACACGTCCCTACAGCTACTTCCACTGTGCATCACCTCCACCTCCCTCACCTCAGCAGGGTCCCCCCCCCAATGCCCTCCTTAAAGGTCTCCACCTCCACCCCCCTACCCACCTCAGTGACGACTCTCTCCATCCACGAGAGGGATGTCAACAGACTCTTTAGGAGACAGAATCCCAGGAAAGCTGCTGGACCGGATGCTGTCTCCCCATCAAGCTTGAAGCACTGCGCTGATCAGCTGTCTCCAGTGTTCACAGACATTTTTAACACCTCACTGGAGACATGTCACGTGCCAGCCTGTTTCAAGACCTCAACCATCATCCCTGTCCCCAAGAAGCCAAGGACCACAGGACTTAATGACTTCAGACCCGTCACCCTGACCTCTGTGGTTATGAAGTCCTTTGAGCACCTTGTGCTTTCACACCTCAAAGACATCACCAACCCCCTCCTGGACCCCCTGCAGTTTGCCTACAGAGTCAACAGGTCTGTAGACGATGCAGTCAACCTGGCCCTCCACTACATCCTCCGGCACCTGGACTCTGCAGGAACCTACGCCAGGATCCTGTTTTTGGACTTCAGCTCTGCCTTCAACACCATCATCCCGGCTCTGCTCCAGGAGAAGCTCTCCCAGCTTGGTGTGCCTGACTCCACCTGCAGGTGGATCACTGACTTCCTGTCTGACAGGAAGCAGCATGTCAAGCTGGGGAAACACGTCTCCAACTCACAGACCATCAGCACCGGATCCCCTCAGGGCTGTGTTCTTTCGCCTCTGCTCTTCTCCCTGTACACCAACAACTGCACCTCCAGTCACAAGTCCGTCAAGCTTCTGAAGTTCACGGACGACACCTCCCTCATCGGACTCATCTCTGATGGAGACGAGTCCGCCTACAGGTCGGAGGCTGACCACCTGGTGAAGTGGTGCAAGCAAAACAACCTAGAGCTCAACGCTCTAAAGACAGTGGAGATGGTTGTGGACTTCAGGAAGAACCCAGCCCCACCTGCCCCCATCACCCTCTGTGGCTCCACAATTGACACTGTGGAGTCTTTCCGCTTCCTGGGAACTACAATCTCCCATGACCTCAAGTGGGAGCTGAACATCAGCTCCCTCGTCAAGAAAGCACAACAGAGGATGTACTTCCTGTGGCAGCTGAAGAAATTCAACCTGCCAAAGACAATGATGGTGCACTTCTACACAGCCATCATTAAGTCCATCCTCACATCCTCCATCACCATCTGGTACGCTGCTGCCACTGCCAAGGACAAGGGCAGACTGCAGCGTGTCATTCGATCTGCAGAGAAGGTGATTGGCTGCAATCTGCCGCCGCTCCAGGACCTTTACGCCACCAGGACTCTGAAGCGTGCTGGAAAGATTGTGGCAGATCCCTCCCACCCCGGACACAAACTCTTTGAGCCACTCCCCTCTGGCAGGAGGCTGAGGTCCATCAGGACCAAAACCTCATGTCACATGAACAGCTTTTTCCCCTCCTCCACTAGCCTTATCAATAAGGCCCGGAAACCACACTGACTCTCCACCTGGCTCTTCATGCCACTGTTCTCTCTCTGCTGTAATGCTCTTTGCTCTTTACTTATTTATTTTATTTTAATTTTTTAATTTTTTTTATTTTAATTTCCACGCATATTTTTAATTTAATACATACTGTGTACATATACTTATACTTATATTGTTTATACCTATACTTATATTGTTTAATATTCCATTTAGAGAATGTGTGATGTGCACCAACAACACCAAAACAAATTCCTTGTATGTTTTAAAAAACGTACTTGGTAATAAAACCCATTCTGATTTTCATGTGTGTTGTATTTTTGAGAGTGTAGAGTAGCTTTGGTGGGAGAAATCTGGGTCAACCTGAGGAAACTAACAAAGAGATATTTGACAGAGAGAGAGAAACCACTCCTATAACAAGACACGTGAGAACAGGAGGCAGAAAAGGAAAGCCAACACAGATGTCTCTGAGCTACATTAATCAGAAAATTTGAGTGATGGACTTTTTTTACATTTTACATGTTTACATTTCGATGTGAAAATTGTCAATACTTGACTCTGATTTAACTGCTTATTTTTTCAATAAACTGCCAACTTACAAATTAGGGGCCAGACAGCTCTATAGCTGGTCCTATTAGTATTTGCAGATATTATTTTTTTTTCTACATTGAAATCTGCCTTCCAATGCATTAAAAAAAAAAAAAAAAAAAAAAAAAAACTTTGCACATAGGTCCAGTCCTATGCTAAACTTTCTTAAATGGCTTTGTAGGCGCAGTCATAATGGTGGAGCTACAGCAACTGTCTAATGTTTCCAACTTATTCATTGAGTAAATATTCAATTTTTGGAACCTACTGTATTTGGTACAAGTTTATGATGACTGAACAAAAAAAGAGTAATCTATTACAGTTTGTACAGTAATATCCTGGTAACAACCTAGAAACAAATAAGACTTCCGTTTACAGTCCGGTTTCCGCTCATGTACTGAGTAAACATAAGAACATACCCAATACTTCTGAAGATGTTCTATCATAACTACCCAAGATATAAACTGTCCACCCAGTGGCTCTTACCAGGTAAGTACTGATGTGATGTTTCATAGTTTCTAAGGTAAATCAAATTAGGCTGAAATAGCCATGAACAATAACTTTATAAAACTAAGTAATTCATTGTAAAGTACTATCTAAATTCAATTCAAGTACCCAATAACACTTGGGCTGTGACAAAATAAACCCTGGATAACTAAATTGGTAACTTTTATTGCTGGGTAATTGAGGGGGTATTTCTAAGGATATGTTGCCTATTTTCTAAGGAAGTACACACTTTTATCTGAGTCATTACTATCCTAAACTGGTCAGAACTGCATGGTACTTTGGTGCATTGACGAGTAATATTTGAGGTTTTACCTCATACTTCATCTGTAGTTGTAACTATAATTATCTACTTATTACCAGTGGTAGTTACCCAGTAATGTTATGTCTCATTGGCGCGAGCCGGGTGGCCAGGTTTGCCAGGGAACCCGGCCAGGCTCAGCCTGAAGCTCGAGTCGGGCGCACTGCCACACAGGTGCCGGTGAAGGTTAGGGGCCTCGAGGGACCAGACCTGGGCAGCAGAGGCTCTGGAGACATGGAACGTCACCTCTCTGTGGGGGAGGGAGCCGGAACTTGTGCAGGAGGTGGAGCGCTACAATTAGATCTGATGGGGCTACCTCTATGCACAGTTTCGGTTCGGAACCGTACTCCAGTATAGGGGTTGGATTTTTTTTCTTTCTCGGGGGGTGCCCAGTGTGTGAGGCGCAGAGCAGGTGTGGGGATACTCATAATCCCCACACCTAGCACCGCTACATTGGACTTTGTGTGAACAAGAGGATCGCAGAGTGCATTTGATTGCTGAAGGAATTTGACTACTGGACAGCTAGATATTAAGTTAAGTACTTAATTTATTTGGGTTTTTTGCTGCTTCTTCTACTTCTATTCTTCTACTTTCTACTGCTGCTGTGTGTTACTTTCTACTGCTGCTGTGTGTTTTTGCTGGATTGGTTGTGTTGATTAGGCAAAATGTTGTGGTTTTTGTTAAAATGAAACTAGTGAGTGTGAATTTGGGAGTGGAGGTTAATGACTCTCAGGTGCTTTTGACTGATTAGCGAGGGTGTGGCCTCCCCACTTTGAGCCTACACCAATCACCTCCTTGTATTTAATATTGGCATTTGCGTGAAGCGGAAGTGGTTTTGGTGGAGCTTGTGTGTAAAAAAAAGTTCAAGCATTTTAAATTTGTGTTAACTGTATGCATTTTGTGTCAAAACAACAAGTAATGTGTTAATTGTATAGCCTACACAGACGGATGTTGTGCTAACTGTGTTAAGAGTTTAGGAAAGTTGTTAAAAGTATTGAAAAAAGTGTCATAGCAATTGTGAAAAACTGTAATATGCTTTCATTAATTAGGATGTATTTTATTAAAATTGTTTCAGTGATTTTAAAAACAAAAGTGCCAAAACATTTTCTGCTTCCACCTTCTCTAAAGTCAGGATTCAATACTCATAAAACTTCCTCATATCTGATACTAAACAGAACATTTCAATTCAATTCAATTCAATTCTATTTATAGTATCAAATCATAACAAAAGTTATCTCGAGACACTTTACAGATAGATTAGGTCTAGACCACACTCTATAAATTCCAAAACCCCAACAATTACAGTAATTCCCTCAAGAGCAAGCATTAGCAGTGGCTATTGCGACAGTGGCAAGAAAAAACTCCCTTTTAGGAAGAAACCTTGGCAGACCCAGACTCTTGGTAGGCGGTGTCTGACGGGCCGGTTGGGGGCGTGATGAACAGTGGTGATAACAGTCACATTAGAAGTCACAGTGACTTTGAAGGTTATCGTAGAAGTTCATGTCATAGCAGGGCACATCGTGTCATACTGAGTAGTGCAGTCTCCTATACCGGATCCTGACTATTCTGTGCATAGGAACATCACAGCAGGGCGTTGCGGGATGTAACGTGGCACTGCAGAGCACGGGTGGATGCTGCGGATGCAGCAGGACGCAGCAGGATGCGGCCGGGAAATGCAGAGAATCGCAGAGCATAGCTCTGCGAAGAAGAAACATAAGGACTCCGGGGAGTAAACTCCCCAGAGCTAGATTAGTAACAAGCATTTCTTGGACAGGATGCATACAAAAGTAACAAGTAGAGATGAGAGAGCAGCTCAGTGTGTCTTAGGAAGGAACAGCCTCCCCAGCAGTCTAGAATTGTAATAGCATAACTTAAGAGAGGCAGGTTAAAGAGAGGTGCCTGGTCGGGCTAGAACTCTCCCCAACCGGATCGGGCTGTACTGGCCTGCCTCCCTCTACTCTCGCTAGATTATTAATTATACAGTATATAAAACTGATGACTACGAGGAGAAGCAGTGGGCCGGGTTAGGTGGACGCTGCAACTCCTCACTCCTTAACTATAAGCTTTATCAAAGAGGAGGGTTTTCAGTTTACTCTTAAATGTGGTGACGTGTCTGCCCCTCGAACCCAGACTGGGAGCTGGTTCCACAATACTGGAGCCTGATAGCTGAAGGCCCTGGCCCCCAGTCTACTTCCAGAGACTCTAGGAACCATAAGTAGCCCCGCATTCTGGGAGCGCAGTGCTCTAGTGGGACAATAAGGTACTATGAGCTCTTCTAAGTATGATGGTGCTTGACCATTTAGAGCTTTGTAAGTCAGGAGGAGGATTTTAAATTCAATCCTATATTTCACTGGAAGCCAATGCAGAGAAGCTAATACAGGAGAAATATGATCTCTTCTCTTAGTTCTCGTCAGAACACGTGCTGCAGCATTCTGGATCAGTTGGAGAGTCTTAATGGACTTATTTGGGCAACCTGATAATAAGGAATTGCAGTAATCTA
The DNA here is from genome assembly GCF_004354835.1 of Perca flavescens. Classification (NCBI taxonomy): domain Eukaryota; kingdom Metazoa; phylum Chordata; class Actinopteri; order Perciformes; family Percidae; genus Perca; species Perca flavescens. Next base: position 39,659,378 of record NC_041337.1, on the reverse strand, counting down.
GTCTAGAAGTAATGAATGCATGGACTAGTTTTTCAGCATCGTTTTGAGACAGGATATTCCTAATTTTGGCAATGTTACGAAGATGGAAAAAGGCTATTCTTGAGGTTTGTTTTAAGTGGGCGTTGAAGGATATATCCTGATCAAAAATAACTCCTAGATTTCTGACAGCAGTGCTGGAGGCCAAGCTAATACCATCCAAAGTAAATATATCTTTCGAAAACGAAGTTCGGTGGTGCGTTGGTCCTATCACAATAACTTCAGTTTTGTCTGAGTTTAACATCAGGAAATTGTGGGTCATCCAGGATTTTATATCCTCAATACACGTTTGAAGTCTTGCTAACTGACCACTTTCATCTGGCTTAATTGACAGATATAATTGGGTATCGTCTGCGTAACAGTGATAGTTAATCGAGTGTTTCCTAATAATATTACCTAGAGGAAGCATATATAAGGAGAATAGAATTGGTCCAAGCACTGAGCCTTGAGGAACGCCATGGCTAGCTTTAGCGTGCTTGGAGGGTTTATCATTAACATTAACAAATTAGGATCGTTCAGAGAAATAGGACTTAAACCAGCTTAGTGCGATTCCTTTAATGCCAACTAAGTGTTCCAGTCTCTTTAACAGGATTGTATGGTCAATAGTGTCAAATGCAGCACTAAGATCTAGTAGAACAAGAATGGAGACAAATTCTTTGTCTGCAGCAGTTAGAAGGTCGTTAGTAATTTTCACCAGTGCCGTCTCTGTGCTATGATTCTTTCTAAATCCTGATTGAAAATCATCAAATAGACTGTTGCTATGTAGAAAATCACATAACTGATTAGCAACCACCTTCTCAAGGATCTTGGATAGAAAGGGAAGGTTAGATATAGGTCTATAGTTTGCTAAGACCTCAGGATCTAGGGTGGGTTTTTTCAGAAGAGGTTTTATCACAGCAATTTTAAATGACTGTACACATAACCTGTTAGTAAGGACATATTGATCATATCTAATAATGAAGTGTTTACCACGGGTAACGCTTCTTTGAGTAGCCTCGTTGGGATGGGGTCTAAGAGACAGGTAGACGGCTTAGCTGAGGATATCCTTAACATTAATTGTTGAAGGTCTATAGGATAAAAGCAGTCCAAGTATATGTCGGGAGTCGTCGTTCTTTATAGCGGTCCTGCATTTAAAGATGAACTGTTAGAAGTTAAGGGCAAAAGATGATGAATTTTATCTCTAATTGTTATAATTTTATCATTAAAGAAGCTCATGAAGTCATCACTACTCAGAGCTAGAGGAATAGATGGCTGAGTAGAGCTGTGGCTATCTGTCAGCCTGGCTACAGTGCTGAAAAGAAACCTTGGGTTGTTCTTGTTTTCTTCTATTAATGATGAGTAATAGTCTGATCTGGCTTTTCTTAGGGCCTTCCTATAGGTTTTGCCATTCCAAAGGGATTCCTCCACTTTGGTGGAGCGCCACTTACTTTCGATGTTTCGTGAGATTTGTTTTAATTTGCGAGTTTGGGAGTTATACCAAGGAGCTAATTTCCTTTGCTTTATCGTCTTCTTTGTGAGAGGAGCGACAGAGTCTAAGGTCGTCCGTAGGCAAGTTGTAGCACCGTCTACAAATGTATCAATTTGAGAGGGACTGAGGTTAACATAGAGGTCCTCTGTTATGTTAAGGCACGACATAGACTGGAATGCTGTAGGAATATTTTCCTTAAATTTAGCTATAGCACTGTCAGATAGGCATCTAGTGTAGAAGCTGCTATCTGGTTTAGTATGGTCAGGTAGCAAGAATTCAAAAGTAATTAAAAAATGATCTGATAATACCAGATTCTGCGGAAATATTATTAAATCCTCAATTTCAATACCATATGCCAGCACAAGGTCGAGGGTGTGGTTAAAACAGTGCGTCGCCTTGTGCACACTCTGACTGAAACCGATTGAATCCAGTAATGAGTTGAAAGCAGTAGTAAGGCTATTGCTGTCAACGTCCACATGGATATTAAAATCACCTACAATAAGTACTTTGTCTGATTTAAGGACTACACATGATAAAAACTCTAAGAATTCAGATAAAAATTCAGAATACGGACCTGGAGCTCGGTAGACAACAACAAATATAATTGGCTGTACTGATTTCCGTGTTGGATGTTGAAGATTAAGAACAAGGCTTTCGAAAGAGTTATAATTTAGTTTGGGTTTAGGGTTAATTAACAGGCTTGAATCAAATATGGCTGCAACTCCCCCTCCTCGGCCTGAGCCTCTAGGAATTTGAGTATTAATATGACTGGGAGGGGTGGCTTCATTTAGACTACATTTAGTGGTCGAATAAAACAAACCCCTGAAATAGATTATTGTGATAAATGGGTCATTCTACAGATTCTGCGCAAATGAACATTCAAATCTTAAGCTTTTTTTCATTTAAAGTGAAAACGTAATGTGTGTACTTGACAGAAAATACCTTTTCCCATTTCAACGTAGAATATTAACTTATTATTCTGCATTATTTTCTGAAACAAGTCCCAATTTAATTCAACCCCGTCACAGTAATTTTGTTATTCAACTATTAATTTTTCCAATAAACTTGAGATCAGCTTCTGGCATAATCTCACAGTTTAGATGTCCCTTTTAAATAATGGCATATTGTAATTAAAGAGAAAATCAAGGAAGACTGACCAGCACCATCCTTTTCAGTTTACAATGAAGAAATTTCTAATCCAACTCCACATTTTCGCTAGAAATGTGCAAGAATGCTGCGTAATTCCTGACAAAATTTAAATACTTATTTACCCTGACTTAATACACACAATAAAAACACTATTGATGTTATATTTTGTGTATTTAATACAAAAATGTAACAAAATAATCTCGTAACAGGGATGAATGCACTGCAACAGGGTTGAAAATCATGTAACAGAGTTGAGTGAAAAGCATCACATGTGATATGTTTTATCCTTCTTTTGTGAGATCATTCACATGTTGCCATTTTCTAAAAAAGTTTTTAAACTTACTGTCAACATATCTAAACAATCTAGATGAAATCTAGACAGATTAAAACACATTAATAAACTAGACAGTTACAACATTTAATTGATTTCATAGAAATATCCAGAGTAATGGCAGGAATGTCTGTTTGAACATTGAGCAAACATCTTAACATTATAGCTAAGCCTACAGTTTGTTCACCATTTTCTAGGGCTGTGCTCGATTGAAGAAATTCTTAGTCCACTAACACTCATTCAATTGTATCGACTAATCCATTAGTTGATTTAATCGACAGATCTGTAAATCTGAGTTTCTCCACTAAGAGTCATGTTAAAGCACCACTTTAATTCTTGTTTTTACCAGGTATGTGCTCGTACGTTTCTTGTAAATAAGTCATTCAGCATGAAAAAAGCATAAAACATGACTAATCGACTAAAGAAATCTAAGTTGAAAAGACCAAAATGACCGATTAGTCGACTAATTGACTAAGAGGGAGCAGCCCTACCATTTTCACTTACCATTTTTAACTTATTATTTTCAATAATTCCTTGTACTTTTAGTTAATACTGTAAAACCGTAAACAACAAACATTCACATCAACAAGAAAATATGATTGGTATTAAGCAATCCATCCATCCATCTTCGTCCGCTTATCCGGTGTCGGGTCGCGGGGGGAGCAGCTCCAGCAGGGGACCCCAAACTTCCCTTTTCCGAGCAACATTAACCAGCTCTGACTGGGGGATCCCGAGGCGTTCCCAGGCCAGGTTGAAGATATAATCCCTCACCCTATCTCTAAGGGAGACGCCAGCCACCCTCCTGAGGAAACCCATTTCGGCCGCTTGTACCCTGGATCTCGTTCTTTCGGTCATGACCCAGCCTTCATGACCATAGGTGAGGGTAGGAACGAAAACTGACCGGTGGATCGAGAGCTTTGCCTTCTGGCTCAGCTCTCTTTTCGTCACAACGGTGCGATAGATTGAATGTAATACCGCACCCGCTGCGCCGATTCTCCGACCAATCTCCCGCTCCATTGTCCCCTCACTCGCGAACATAACCCCAAGGTACTTGAACTCCTTCACTTGGGGTAAGGACTCATTCCCTACCTGGAGAAGGCATTCCATCGGTTTCCTGCTGAGAACCATGGCCTCCGATTTAGAGGTGCTGATCCTCATCCCAACCGCTTCACACTCGGTTGCGAACCGATCCAGTGAGTGCTGAAGGTCACAGGCCGATGATGCCATCAGGACCACATCATCAGCAAAGAGCAGCGATGAGATCCCCAGCCCATCAAACTGCAACCCCTCCCCACCCCGACTATGCCTTGATATCCTGTCCATAAATACTACAAACAGGATTGGTGACAAAGCGCAGCCCTGGCGGAGGCCAACCCTCACCTGAAACGAGTCCGACCTACTGCCGAGAACCCGGACACAGCTCTCACTTTGGTCGTACAGAGATTGGATGACCCTGCGTAGAGACCCCCTCACCTCATACTCCCGCAGCACCTCCCACAGTATCTCCCGGGGGACCCACTCGGGTTCAATGCCAGCCTCCACAGGGATGCACGAAAAGCTCCGCCAGAGGTGTGAGTTGAAAGTCTGTCCAGACGTTCCCAATTTACCCGCACTACCCGTTTGGGCTTACCAGGTCTATCCAGAGTCTTCCCCCACCCCCTGACCCAACTCACCACCAGATGGTGATCGGTTGACAGCTCCGCCCCTCTCTTCACCCGAGTGTCCAAAACACACGGCCTCCGATCAGATGAAACGATTATAAAATCGATCATTGACCTTTGGCCTAGGGTGCTCTGGTACCAAGTACACTTATGAGCATCCCTATGTTCGAATATGGTGTTTGTTATAGACAATCCATGACTAGCACAGAAGTCCAACAACAAACAACCACTCTGGTTTAGATCAGGGAGGCCATTCCTCCCAATCACGCCTCTCCAGGTGTCTCCATCATTGCCCACGTGTGCGTTGAAGTCCCCCAGCAGAACTATGGAGTCCCCCACTGGCGCCCCATGCAGGACTCCACTCAAGGTCTCCAAGAAGGCCGAATACTCCGAACTCCTGTTTGGTGCATATGCACAAACAACTGTCAGAGTTTTCCCCCCCACCATCCGCAGGCATAAGGAGGCGACCCTCTCGTCCACGAGGGTAAACTCCAACGTAGCGGCGCTCAGCCGGGGGCTTGTGAGTCCCCACACCCGCCCTGCGCCTCACACCCTGGGCAACTCCCGAGAAGAAAAGAGTCCAACCCCTATCCAGGAGTATGGTTCCAGAACCAAGACTGTGCGTAGAGGTAAGCCCCACCAGATCTAACCGGTAGCGCTCCACCTCCCGCACCAGTTCCGGCTCCTTCCCCCACAGAGAGGTGATGTTCCACATCCCCAGAGCCAGCGTCTGCTGCCCGGGTCTGGTCCGTCGAGGCTCCTGACCTTCACTGCCCCCCGTGTGACAGCGCACCCGACCCCAGCGGTTCCTCCCACAGGTGGTGGGCCCATGGGCTGGAGAGATGGGGGCCACGTAGCTTTTTTGGGCTGTGCCCGACCGGTCTCCGTGGCAAACCCGGCCACCAGACACTCGCTGACAAGCCCGCCATCTGGGCCTGGCTTCAGACGGGGGCCCCGGGCTTCCTCCGGGCAGGGTCACTTCACCTCTTCCTCGCTGTTTCATAGGGTTTTTTAACCATTCTTTGTCTGGCCCATCACCTGAGACCACTTTGCCTTGGGAGACCCTACCAGGAGCACAAAGCTCCAGACAACACAGCCCTCAGGTTCATAGAGACACACAAACCTCTCCACCACGATAAGGTGATGGTTCCCGGAGAGGGTATTAAGCAATATACATTAAATATTGCTAAGATTTAACAGCTATTCAACCCTGTAACAGCCATTCAACCCCGTAACACTGAAAAATGTGATGGGGTTGAATGTGATAGGGTTGCTAATTCGGGATGCTAGCAGCTACCAGTGTGCCACATGGCCTTATTCAATTCAGACATTGTTACACTTCATAGCTATAAAAACAATTTTTGGTAAAATCTTCTTAACTATGAATTTCCCGCCCAACAGAGTTGAATACCTGAGATTGACAAGGTCCATATGTGCTTACAAAACATGAAATATTTATAAAAAGTGAGAGAGCAGCTTACCACTTGTCACACCATGCTTCTCTGAAGACTTTTATGATGTGACTTCCTCATAAATTTTGTCCAAAGGATCAAACCATTATTTCATTGTGAGTGGGGGAATTGTTGCGTTACAGGGTTGAAAGAAATACAAGGACAGGGGTAAAAGCCTAAATTTCTCTGACAATAAAATGTCTTTTGCTGAGAAAGTGCATTATGCATGAAAAGGGGGCATATACAATTAATAAAAAAAACATTATTATTTAACACTGTGTACTCAAAATGAGTCACGCCATTTGCATGATGGTCAATGGGGACAGGCGAAATTCTTAATACTCTTAAGAAAAGCAAATTCTCTACTCCATATTAACAACATGTAACACTTTGAAACGTTGTAATTTAAGTGTAGTTTGATAACTGTTCTAAAAAGTTATAACAGTAGAACATCTTGGGACACCGACACTACTGAAATGTCACCAAATCTGTAGAATGACCCAGATATAAAATTTGTCACCATTTTATGATATTTTTTTGGGAAAACAATTAATAGATGAATAAAAAGAAATATCTGCAGATGACTCGATCATGAAATTAATCATTAGCTGCAAACCTAACAACAAGTCTTTAAAATAAACAGGGATATTTGCAAACTGCTGGCACCTTCACCTTTGTTTCGTGGTGCAGTTTATTTAGAGGAAGTAACACAAATACTTGTAATGAACTATATGTTAAAGAAAGTCTGTCCTAAAACAAGAGTCAGATGCTCATCTGTACATTGGTAGAGTTTTAGTTCTTCTGTCCATACTGTCCCTTATTAAAGCTGTTTCTATGTCAGTGATGGGTCCTCATCATGTTTCTACATAGAAAGCTGTGATGAGAAAGTGTTCGACCACTGATCAATGAAGAAAAGACAGAAACCAACAGCATGACAGAGTGAGAGAAATCCAAAGTGAATGTACTCACAGAGGAAGAAGAAGCAGATCAAAGTGGGACGGATGTTCATGTTGAGACTGGTGGTTTACTGCTGCCTCTCTTCCTTCTTCACTGGTGAACCAGGAACTAGTTTCTTCTTTAAATGATGGAGTCCCTCATCCAAACAAAACACCCACAGCTCTACTCCCCCCCCTCCCCTCCATTACCCTGGGTTTATACTGCTCACTCTGACACTAACAACAACAACCGGTTCTGTTCATGGGTACCAATGACGTAACTTCATGCCACAGATACACAAGTTTCTTTATATACAGGCATGGCATCAGCGCATCTAAATCTGAGATAGTTAACGGTGAAGGCTTTCAAGAGCACAGATGCCTATCAATATGCTGTTGCAGAATGGGTGAAAAAAATATATAATTTATATGTGATAACAGGGCATTAACCGTACTGTTATGGTAGTGGTTAAGTCTAGATTGACCATGGTAGTAGCTAGCATGTTGTTAGTTGTGTATCACGTAAAGTCTTTTTGGTTGCTATGGGTTGCTATGCTGTGACCGGACACAAAAATGTTGGCGACAAAGTACAGTCACATCAGGTTAGAAAAAGCCAGACTCATACAATACTATTGTGTTCTCAAAACATTTATTTTATACTGTAAGCCAAAATGGTGTGATGATGTCATTGGCAACTAATCAGTTAATCACCAAATAGTTGCAGCTCCGGGGTAAGCATTATGTCATTTTTTTTAATGTAGGTTTCTGGATTCCAGTCAGTGAATGCTTATCCTCTGCTCTGCTCCTCTCTTTGCCTTCTCTCTTCTCCTCCTCTTTGTCTCCTCTCTTCTCCTCCACCTCTCCTCTTCTCCTCCCCTTTCCTCCTCCCGTTGCCTTCTCTCTTCTCGTCTCCTCTTCTCCTCTTCTCCTCCTCCCCTCTCATTCTCTTTTCCTTTTTTCTTCTCCTCATCTTCTCTTCTTCTCCCCTCTTTGCCTTCTCTCTTCTCGTCTCCTCTTCTCCTCCTTGTTGTCTCCCCTCTTCTCCTCCACCTCTCCCCCCTTCTCCTCCCATCTCCTCTTTTTACCTTCTCTATTCTCCTCGTCTCCTCTTCTTCTTCTCCTCCCCTTTCTTCTTCTCTTTGCCTTCTTCTCCTCTAATTTGACAGTAAATTCTATTAATGCAATACATGGACCAAGATTTTGGCAACGACTTCTTCAATCTGAATTCTACCACTGAACTTCAGGATTTGGGGACAATCAAGGTGATCCACCAGTAAACAAATCCACCTTTGATCAGTGACACTCAGTCCGCTTCATCTCTGTCTCTTTCATTTGAGTCTGATGACGGTGCTTCGTTGGCATCAAATGACACAATTATCCTCTCATCCCCTGAGTCTGTGACATCTTGAACACATCAGTGGCCAGCGGACTTGGCAATTCCCCACTTTTCATATGACACAGAGTTACAGCTAGAGAAGGGGAATACTGAGTACCATGTGAGCCAAAGAGTTTTGACTGTCAGCTCCCGAATGCTGTCTGATATCCTGAAAAGAGAAGATCCGAAAAGAGAAAAGAGATATCCGGTAAAAATTTACCGTTACAAGGACTACCCAGAGGAAGCACATATATGCGCATCTGCAGAGGCCCTAATCAAAAAGCACCCGTGTTTGAAAGAACCTGGATCATTCAATGGCAGCTACGGTTGGAAACAGCTAATGAAGTACAAAATGGGAAACTACAGGACTCAGCTCAAATTACAGGGGTGTCCAGAGCTGTGTGTAAACTCCCTGAAATCTAAAGCTACTACAGATGCTTTGCCTGCTAAAAACGTGAAGAAGCCAAAACGATCTGAAGCTAACTTTTATCCATCCTTTCCTACTGGTGAGACTCTGGGCAGCCTGGAAAAAGTGAGAGTAGAACTTCTGACAGAGATCAGGATAAGGAACAACGAAAGGGTCATCGCAGACAAAATGGCTAACACCTTTGCCTACCGACAACATGAGGTGGTAAACCAAGAACCAAGCATTCAGGATTTCAAGGACAGATGGCCTGCACTCTTCACACAGAAAAAGGTAAGTATGGCACTGAAGTGATCAAAGTCTTTATGCTTCAGGATTTTTACAGTGAGCTTTCATGAATTGGTCATAACTTGATGTGGTTGAGATTGTATAACACTGAACTTAATGGCATTTACATTTTTAATTTACACATGCTATACTTTTTGGGGTATTGATATTTTGGCAGGTATGCTTCAGGGGTTACTTGTGTGTTCTGAGTGTTTATACAGGATGAGACCATTTTCATTTTTTCCATAATAGAATATCTACTGTCATTTGTGTTTTGTTTTTAGATTAATACAGAATTCCAGAGGCTCATGGCTGTTCCTCTTGAGGACAAGTTCATGGGTTCAAGTTCAGTTAGACATGCACTCAAGTCAGCTGATCAAAGTCATCCGTGCCAAAGGAGGAGCAACACGCCAAAAGACTGCGAACATCATGGACACAATGGACCAGGTAAATCTGTACCATCAAACAAGACCCTTCATAACTAAGAGGGCTGTCACAATATATCTGTATCCTTCATAAATACATTAATATGGGCAGGCCAATGCTGATCATGGCTTTTATATGCATAAATATTTTTAGCGACTACACAACTACACCACTGAGCGCATCCCTTTTTCTTTCTATAATGAATCTCTGGGCTTGTAAATGACTGTTTTTAAATAAAGTAAGTGTAAGAAAAAAACGTAAGGATGTCTGTCTTATGGAATTTAGAACAATAAAATGAATATACGTTTGTTGTTCTAGTGGACATTAATCTTCGGAGGGAATGTGTGCTGAAAACCCTCACCGTCTTCCTGGGAGAAGATGCACATGACCTGATCAAGCAATATCTTGTAAGTTATATGTCAGCACATCTTGTCAAATGGTTGGGTTGCGGACATGTTGTATTTTATTATCATGGCCATATTTCTCCTCCTCCCTGTCTCCTCTCTTTTCCTTGTCCTCCTTGTCTCCTCTTCTTCTCCTCCCCTTCTCCCCTCTTTGCCTTCGCTCCTCTCCTAGTCTCCCCTCTACTTCTCGCCTCCTCTCTACTACCCCCCTTTTCTTTCTCGCTTCTCCTCGTCTCTTCTTCTCCTCCCCTCTCCTTCTCATCTCTTCTTCTTCTCCTCTCTCCTTCTCTCTTTGCTTTCTCTTCTCCTCCTCATTGTCTCCAGTCTTCTCCTCGCCTCCTCTCCTCTCGTCTCCTCCACCTCCCCTCTTCTCCTCCTCCACCCTCCTTGTCCTCTCTTTTCCTTCTCTCTTCTCCTCCTCATTTCCTCTTCTTCTCCTCCCCCCCTCTCCATCTCTTTTTGCCTTCTCCTAGATTTAGTGTACTATAAAAGAAAGATTTTTTCAACTGTTAGAACACCATGTCAACACCTGAACCATGGTTGGATTGCTGACATGTTGTATTTATTATCATAGTCATATTGGACATAATGTAATTCCCAGCAACAATACAAAACATATTGGATCAAATATGTTTTTAACTAAGAAGGGTTTGCCTGGTTTAGTTGATTTTACAAGTTCAAAGGAATAGTTTGACATTTTGGGAAATCTAATTTTTCTTGCTTATAGTTAGATGGTCAGATTGATAACATCTGCTTTTTAAGAAATAGCCCAGCACATATTGGTACAACACACAAATACTTCATCACAGTAAGAAGTGAGGCCAGTGATGATTTATTTTTGTGTCCTGTACCCCTCTGTAGAACTCTGGAGCAGATGATGCTCAGAGAGACCTGGAGCAGCTCACCATGGCAGTGTTTGTGATTCGGAAGGAGGGGGAAGGGCTGCAGGAGCCACCTGAAGACATGGGCATCGTCATTGAGGGCGTGGAAGTGTTGCATGAACTGACTTTGGTTGCCTCACCTTGTGCCCTGCTTCTAGAATTGATTTATGCACTCAACCTAGCTTATCCAAAACTCTTTCGCTTCACTTTTGAAGTGCTCCAAAAAATCTTCATGCAGCTTGATCAGCACAAGATGTCCCCCAAAGTCCATAATCTGTATAGCAAACTTCAAAGCTCGCAGTAACGACACACAATATTGTATTCCGCCCCTGGACCTACAAATGGCCTTGTGCCATAATGTGAAAGAACAATGGTGTTTCGACATATAGCATGTAAAAGATGTAGTCTCTTTCAGATGTTGGGCCTTTTTTATGCTCAAAGAGACTCAACAAATATTCTTCAAACCACAATTTGAAATGCTTTTATACAAATTTTGTAATTGGTTTCTTCTCCTCTTTTCCTTCTCTCTTTTCCTCCTTGTCTCTTCTTCTCCACTCTCCCCACTTTGCCAACTCTCTTCTCCTCCTCTTCTCCTCCCCTCTCCTTCTCCTCTTTCTCTCTTCTCCTCCTCGTCTCCTCTTCCCCTCTCTTCTCCTTCTCTCTTCTCCTCGTCTCCTCCTCCCCTCTCCTTCTCCTTTCATTCTCTCTTCTCCTCCGTGTCCCCTCTTCTTCTCCTTCTGTATTCTCTTGGCACTTAGCACTTAGTGATAGCACTGTATGTGTTGAGATTGTTAGGCATATTTGTGTTAATATTTTGTTGCACTATTTTGCACTTTGTTGACAAAATAACTTTGTGGTCCTACTAACAGTTACATGTGCATTTTGTGCATATGTGTTTTAAAATGGACAAATGTGTAATGTGTTGCCCCAAAAGCTGTGTTTGTTATTACATTTATACTTTATATTTAAAGCTGACCAAGTCTGACTCTGGGCGGTACAGGTGTGGTCTGAACAGATATCTGTCTTCAGATTCATACAGCGACTTTGAAATCATTGTTATAGATGGTGAGTCTGAAGACATTGTTTCTTGTGTGAAGAAAAATGTTTCTGTTCACTGAGAGCTGCTGATAGATTTTGTTATTCATATTCTTTATCACTCTCATCATCTAGAGTACAGAAAGTTATTATTGATTGTTTGTCTTTTCAATAGCACTGCTGACAAGAAATTCTTCTGAAATAAAATTCTTCTATAAGACAACTGGAGATAACATCATCGTGTCATGCTTGTTTTCTGTGTCTGGAAGCAGGAAGTACTTCTGTAAGGAAGAATGTGAAGACAAAGACATTCTGGTTCAAACAACTAATGTCTGCACTCAGAGAGACAGATACAGCATCAGATATGTAGGAGGATTTGTGTTCGAAGGATATCTGTATGTGAACATCTCACAGCTGATCAAGTCTGACTCAGGACTGTACAGGTGTGGTCTGAACACATCTTTCTCTCCGGATTCTTATCGCCAGTTAAGGATCATTGTCACAGACGGTGAGTTTAATCTTAAAAGTGAAAATAATTTGTGTCACACACACACATGCAAACGCAGATCTGAACTTCTTTGTATTGGCATATTTTTTTTGTTTACAGCTCCAGCCACGTCTGAACCAATCACGACCAGGGCTGGACCGGCCATCTGGCATACCGGGCATTTTCCTGGTGGGCCGACGCACTTTTGGGCCGAATCGCCGATATAAATAGGCCTTTTTTTATTTTTTGGTCGGGCCGGCCCATAAAGAACTCACAGCAGCCCATTGGATAATTTTCTTTATTGGCACTGGCCTGACCCAATCAAATCCAGGAACACCCTTCCCCACTCCAGCTGCAAATTTACGAGTCCCACTATGGCCACACCTCCCGGCCCTGAGACACGAGCTGTAATAGTTATGCTAGAAGATTAGCATTCACGTTAAAATGGACAAACTACCACCAAAGTGCAAGCGAGGTGCAGAGAAATTACAGTAGAAACAGATTGAGAATCTACAGGCGGATTCCTCAAAATGTGCCAAAATTTCAGACGTTTGGGGCTGTAGTAGCTGCTTCAACATCAGCATTACCTGAAGCTGAGGAGGAGAGGTGGCTGGCTATACAGAGAAGCAGAAAGACAGGGATGAAGACGAGGAGGAGGAGAATGACCATGACAGGGCCATGGGAGCAAGTGAGGAAAAGATGGAAGAGAGAGTAGATGACGACGTGGTAAGGAGTAAGCAAATTAACAGGGACTCTCAGAAAGGGAGGGAGGCTGTGTGTGTGTGTGTGTGTGTGTGTGTGTGTGTGTGTGTGTGTGTGTGTGTGTGTGCGCGCATGTGCGTGTGTGTCACGTCATAACGATAACAAGCAGTTTGGCTGTAACATTAAAGTTAAAGTGGCTGTCAGGTAACCTAACTGCTTAAGCTTACATTGAAAATGCTAGCGGTTAGCCTGTTGGCTAGCTGAAAAGTCTGTGTGATCTATAAAATCAGTGTTGATACAATCATCAGAGTTCCTTGAATGGCTTAATTAGCTTCTCTTGTATTGGTGCTCTTTTCCATGGCATATACTACTCTCAGCTTTATTGTAGCTTTTGAGTTATGGTTATAGTATTTAGCAGACACTTGTGTCCAAAGTGACAAAATATGAATCTTACAATAGTTAAAATTAACAGTAAACTGTTTTTAAAGTTGCTAAGCCAATATTAAGCAAAATAGTAATAATAACAATAATGGCAATACAATATATAATATCAGTAATAAAAAATTATAAAAATACTATAAATATACAAATCATAACTCTAAGAATGAATTAATTATGTAAGTGTAAGATCAACAGGTAAGTCTTGAGACCCCTCTTGAAGGATCCAAAACAATCACATGAACGCTGAACACTAGGGAACTCATTTAATAGAATGCACGCATATTTTAAGAGGACTGTCTGCAGGGAATGTGTCTGACCAATCACGGTGGGTGTGAGCCGCCTGGGCCATAAATGCCAGGGCCAATTTTTTGTCCCAGTCCAGCCCTGATCACGACTCTGCCGATTCATGGTGAGAATGAAAATGATTGTCATTTACAGATGCTTCCTAGTTGATGATGAGTCATTATCAACTAGGAAGTGTATGTAAAACCAACTTCTCTCTTCTTTACAAAGCTGTGCTGCTATCATCTCTGTGCTGGCGCTGATGATCATCTGTATTTGGAGGAAGTGCAAACCCAACAGTGAGACAACAGGAACAACTCAACAACAACAAACTTCCCATTTCTCAGGTCATGGTTTTTACCACTTTAACAATTCATGTTTTTGTTCTGACAGTGTTCCTTTGTTATGTATTTCTCTGGAACAAATCAACACGAGGAAACAGACTCATTTAATGAACAGTAATTTGGTTAAAGAAACATGCAAGATTCTCAGAAAACTAAATCTTATACACATGGCAGGTAGAAGGACGTTGGCCAATACATATACCATGTTTGCAGCTGTACATGTACACGGGCGGCACCAACCAATAGACCTGAGGCCTGTACTATCAAGCAAGATTTGGCACTAACGAGGTAACTTCAGGTTCAACCCAGGGTTTTCTGTACCACGACGGTGGATCACTTGTTACCGGGTTCAATCGCTGTGGTAACTCATGCTGAATACCTAACCTGGTCGGGAGCAGGTTCTGTTGGAGATTAGAGATCAACTGGTGTAAAAGGACCGCCTACTGACCAATCAATACTTGATTGATAACGGCGTCACCATTCTGAGAGGGAGAGAGAGAGAGTTGCCCATAAATGTTAAAACAATTAGAGACCGACAACCCCGTTAACATTCCCTGATGGGGATTCCCTATTTGTCAGCTTCTTGAGTCGTGTGTTGCCAATGCGCATATCAGTTTGAATTAAATTTTACGTTACGTTACGTACATTTTTTAATTGCTCTCACGATTTCTTCCACTGCCAGGGTTGCAACTGAAATAAAAGGCTAAAGCAACGGCAGTTTATGGAAAGCACAAGTGTAATTATGGTCAGATCTTGTGCCTGACTGATGGGGAAGTGATATTGATAAGCGTTGTGAATTTACAGCGTTGGCTGTTTCTTTTGCCAGCTTTTCTTCCTGTTTTAGGAAGCAGCGACTATATTGCATTTTGCCTGTTAAACCGTGTCTGTGTTCTTCATATTTATGCAGAATTATAGTTTGCTCTTGTTATGTAAAATATGCGGCTCTGGTAGATGTTTTCAACTGGTCGCCCTGTGCAAACACCGCCTCTTTTATGTGAACGCGTGCGCTGCTGGATTGGGAAACCCTGAGTTGATTGAACTAGTTGATAACCAGCATCGTGACACAGTTTATGCGGGACCGTGGTTGTTAGGTTAGGTGAAGCCGGGTAACTGAAGGAAATCCAGGGCATGTTGATCTGGATTTGTAGTACAGGCCTCAGGTGTATCTCATGATTTGTACAGGGTACTCACAACTCACTCTATTGAAGGCCAGCTGTTTGACCTACTCCAAACCAAAGGGAACCAATTTGGTAATGTCTAACCTTGTATGACCAGCGTGAGTTTAATTACTCCTCCAGGAAGACAGGAACTTCAGAGTTGGGATGGTACTACTCGATACTACACTGTGGTTAAACTCTACTGTTTAATCCTGATTGCTCCCTATTCCCTCACCATCCTATCCGCCTTCGCCAGCCTACCTCCAGCTCCTGAGCCCATCACCATCCTATTTGCCTTTTCCCCTGTCCCTGGCATCTACCTCCCCACTCCCTTTTCCTTTTGTATTAAACCCGTGTCAGCCTAGTAGGGTAAAATAAACATCTAAATGTGCATCTGTATTTTTTGTAATAGTCTGAAAGAAGACATGCTATGGAAGAAAAATAGCTGCACACCCCTCAGCCTCAGCAGCATCAGCCTCATCCTCAACACACAGGAGCAGCTAGACCCTATTGGGGAGCAGCCTCCGTTCATGCTGCTGGACCAGCAGGAAATGGAGCAGGAGCCAGGAACAAGCCTGAAAAACCTCTTCCGGGGCAGTGGACGTAGCCCTGGAATAACGAACTTGAAATTCCCTCTTTCACTTGGTAAGAAAGAAAAGTAGGACATATGTGCGTTCACAGAAAACTACCTCCGGGACTACCAGTAGTACCACGAGGGCAGCTGCCCCACTGCTAAGCAGCTGGGAAATGCATAGTCCAAGGTGTCGAGGGTCAGGTCTTTTATATTTTATCTGGCAACGGGACGGACAGAATTGTTCAATTGGCAGTTTTTAAGGAACACTGATGGCATCCAAAAGTAAGTGTGAATTATCTTGAAGTGGTTTTGACACACACCTGATGTGAACAGTGACTAACTCAAAGCCTATGTTTCTGCAGATACACAGCCCACCTCCAGTCTGTAGGCAAGACCATCACAACGGCCAATTTCTACCTTAGGAACATACAGCAGTTCTTCAAATATTTTTTCGGTAAACCCCGTCGGCCCAGTCTCGCCTGACTGCGATGGATGCAGTGAGCGTGCTGCGCACCGTCAAGTGCCTCACAGACATAACCTGGAACGTTGTCCTGCACCAGCTGGCAGTGAAAAGCCACAAGATGGCCATTATAATATCCTGCCGGGGCCAAACTGATGATCCCAGAGTTGCTGGGTAAGTGTGCATCCCTCTTTCCAAAATAGCCAAAATAGTCGATCTCCAACGGAAGCCTGCCGTGCAAAGTGATGTGTGTTTATCTTCCCCTCAGTGTTCCCCTCACCATTTTAACGGCTACTTTGCGGCCTTCACAGCCTCTATTTACGGTCATCGCCCGGGGGTACTCGGTAACCTCCGGGTTTGCGAGGTTGAGGAGGCCGCAGTGAGTCTTGTGAGTCTGTTGTTTTTGTAAATTTTTCCTCTGAATGAGTGTGTCCGTTTTCTGTGACAGGGAACACAAGTCATTTGGGGCGGCCCAAATGTTCTTGGAGATTGACGAGTTTCGCTGGCTGGAGAGATGGCTGTAGCTGCGGGCTGCCAGTAAGCCACCAAACCAGCTGTATTTTGGGAAGGGCCCTTGTTAAATCTTCTTGCACAACCTGCAGGTAGCGTGTGCGGTGATGGGCCTTAAAAGGTGCCCAACTTCACCGACCTGAGGACTGCTGTGTCTGCTCATGTGAGTTCTCCTCAGCCACTTATCTGCTCAGGCTGGAAGGCCATTTCAAGTTGTATTCCTCTTTTTTTTTTCCTGATTTTGACAGTTTAATATTCAGTTCTACATTTCCTTTCTTGACCGTCTCCTTTGCTAATTTATCCACTCTGTCATTTTGCTTGTTTGTCTGTTTGAAGACGGCTCCTTTGTTCTGGGCTTCTGGCAGTGGGACAAAACTGAAGATCATTGACAATCAACACACCTGACAGCTGCAGGAAAGAAGCTTCCTCTGAACCTGCTGGTATGGGTGCGGAGAGACCTGAGACACTTCCTGGAGGGGAGTGGGGTGAACAGTCTGTGGTTGGTTGGTTGATTGATTGATTGATTGAGTGATTGATTTTATTTGACCACTTAAATATAAAAAATATGAAACAGCACAGGGATAACACAATAAAACCCAAAGACTTATTTCCAGTGTGGTCCCTAGACCCCTGGTTGGGGTGAGAACAGTCTTTGATGATGCTGCGCGCCTTACGCAAACATTGCTTGCCCTGGATTGGCTCGATGGAGGGGAGTGAGGATCCGGTGATGCGTCGGGAAGTTTTCACCACTCTCTGCAGTACTTTCCGGTCATGGGCAGAGCAGTTGCCATACCAAACTGTGGCATAGTTGGTGAGGATCCTCTTGATGGTGCAGCGGTAGAAGTTCACCAGGATCTGAGGACACAGGTGGACCTTCTTGAGTCTCCTCAGAAAGAAGAGACACTGGTGAGCTTTCTTGATCAGGATAGAGGTGTTGAGGGTCCAAGAGAGGTCCTCAGAGATGGAACACCCAGAAACTTGAACCTGGTGACACACTCCACCTCAGTCCCATTGATGAGGATGGGGGTGTGTGTGCCAGCTTCAAACTTCCTGAAGTCCACAATGAGCTCTTTGGTCTTCTTGGTGTTGAGAGCCAGGTTGTGGCCAGTGCACCACGAGGATAGGTGCTAGACCTCCTCCCTGTAGGCCGTCTCATCGTTGTTGCTGATGAGACCAATCACCGTAGTGTTGTCCGCAAACTTTGCTATGGTGTTAGAGCCATATACAGGTGTGCAGTCATAGGTGTAGAGGGAGTAAAGGAGAGAGCACACATCCTTGTGGTACGCCGGTGTTCAGGGTGATGGTTAAGGAGGTGTGTTATCTTACCTGACAGACTGAGGTCTGTTGGTTAGGAAGTCTAGTCTAGTCAATGTCTTTATTCATAAATATATCCTCCATAGTGTAAAATTACCTCTGCCAATGATCTGACTTATCCTCATGAGCAAAGAATTTCTTATCTGTCGTTCCATGTCGTTCCACCAATTTGAAAAACTATAATGGCTGAGAGGGAAATAAAGCACTTGCCTACCTGTGTAGCTAATCCACAACGTGTTTTCGTTTAGAACCAGCGTCATATGACTGAAACCAGCTGAAACGGAGAAGGAAATCAGTGAGAGGCGCTCGTCACTGCACTTTAGTTTATAATGGAGGATCATACTTATGCCGAGCCACAGGAGAAGGAATCCTCGTCACCAAAATAGCGAAAATTGGAAGACATGTTGTCATAGCTTCTTTGTACGTAACGGCTACCGTAGTTGCAACACGCATTTGAAAAAATGAGGCGCTAGAGAGCTCTATTCGTTTGAATCCAAAATACAATTTCACCACTAGATGGGAGAAATTCCTACACAGTGTACCTTTAAGGAGGAAGGTTTGATATCGGCCTATAAATGCTCCTTACTGACCAGTCTAGATTGTTCTTCTGTAAGAGTGGCAGTTTTCCGATCTTTGAGAAGATTTTTGCTAAGATATTTTACTTGTTTATAATCTGTAGAAGCTTTGACGGCAAACAGTTTGAAACCTTTTTTTTAAGAGAGAATATCAAGGTGCCAGAACGAAGAGTAGAGATGACACTTTGTTTTAAGAAAGGTTGAGAAATCCCAGTTTGTCTCTTAAATACAGTAACATTTTACAGTCCTTTTCAAATTTCTTTGTATTTCATAAAATGACAATAAAGGCTTTTTACTCTATTCTAATGGTTTTACAGTGTACAGTTGGAAGAAGATGACGTAAGAGTGGACATCCAGCATTAAAGAAAGACGTGTCTCATGTAAGAATGTGGGTTGTGATATTTTCATTTTTATTCAGTTAATGCATTCCCTGTTATTGTTCTCGTTTCTTGTCCATGGTTTAGTTTTGTTCTGTGTTCTCGGTTTAATTTTCCCAGATCCATCCTAGTGTATGTTTGAATGCTTTATTTCCTGTATTATTTGGTAGTGTTGGGTTTCATGTGTCTTTGTCTAGCTGTGTTTCCTGTTGTTTGAGATTGATTCTGATGTGTTTCACCTGTCCATCATGTCACCTGTCTCTCGTGTTACATTTCATTTGTGTTTCAGACAACCGGACATGTCATGTGACTCAAAGAAAGACCAGGCAACATTTCACACATCTTATTTCAGTTCATTTTAATTTAATTGACTCGGCACGTTCTGTACTTTCACTACTATATAAGCCTGCACCAGGGTCTGTACACTACAGCACTTTAGCTTCAAGAGTTATGTCCAATAATCCACAACGTTCAATAATTCATGCATTTCATTACTCAGTATTAACATCACACTTTTCACAATGATGGACACAACCAGCCTTCTCTGAAGCCCCAAACACCCTCCAAATCCTCCAAATACCCCACAAACAAAATGTAGTTGGCCTTTTCCAGAACAATTTAACATTTACAGTAAAAAACTAAAAACCACACAGGAAGAAATCCTCAAAGAGACAGAGAGACACATTTCTCCTCTCACAGAATCAGAGGACAGTAAAATGTAATGTCATTATTTAGATTGGTAAGTTATTAATCAGCAGGTTCCTTTGAGTCTTCTAATGGGTCAAAGTTGCGAAGAACAGTTTGCACATCCAACTTTTGTTCTGTGTACGAACGTTGGAAAATGTGAGGAGCATCATGTATTTAAAACCGTTGTTGTAATCGTTGTTGGAAACACTCCCAAGTACAGAGGGACTGAAATGTTTAACCCTAACCCAAAGGCAGAGTGCAGAAAGTCTTCTTATGGGAGACCGTTATTTAAATTAGTGAGTTAGTAATCATCATTCTTTGCAGATGATGTGGTCCTGATGGCATCATCGGCCTGCGACCTTCAGCACTCACTGGATCGGTTCGCAACCGAGTGTGAAGCGGTTGGGATGAGGATCAGCACCTCTAAATCGGAGGCCATGGTTCTCAGCAGGAAACCGATGGAATGCCTTCTCCAGGTAGGGAATGAGTCCTTACCCCAAGTGAAGGAGTTCAAGTACCTTGGGGTTTTGTTCATGAGTGAGGGACAATGGAGCGGGAGATTGGTCGGAGAATCGGGCGCAGCGGGTGCGGTATTGCATTCAATCTATCGCACCGTTGTGGAAAAAGAGAGCTGAGCCAGAAGGCAAAGCTCTCGATCTACCGGTCAGTTTTCGTTCCTACCCTCACCTATGGTCATGAAGGCTGGGTCATGACCGAAAGAACGAGATCCAGGGTACAAGCGGCCGAAATGGGTTTCCTCAGGAGGGTGGCTGGCGTCTCCCTTAGAGATAGGGTGAGAAGCTCAGTCATCCGTGAGGAGCTCGGAGTAGAGCCGCTGCTCCTTTGCGTCGAAAGGAGCCAGTTGAGGTGGTTCGGGCATCTGGTAAGGATGCCCCCTGGGCGCCTCCCTAGGGAGGTGTTCCAGGCACGTCCAGCTGGGAGGAGGCCTCGGGGAAGACCCAGGACTAGGTGGAGGGATTATATCTCCAACCTGGCCTGGGAACGCCTCGGGATCCCCCAGTCGGAGCTGGTTAATGTTGCTCGGGAAAGGGAAGTTTGGGGTCCCCTGCTGGAGCTGCTCCCCCCGCGACCCGACACCGGATAAGCGGACGAAGATGGATGGATGGATGGAGTAATCATCACACCCAAACAGAATCTGCTGATTCTTTCTACAGTTGTCAGCGGTGATTCAGAGTAAAAACCTGCAGAATTTAGCAGACTGTTTTTCTGCTCTTTGTGGAGATGTGAGTCTGATTCTTTTAGTTTTAGTTTCATCTGTTTTAAATTGAATTAAAATCTGCAGAAATGTCTGCCAAATTCTGCGTCCACAGATTCAGTGTGGCCCTGATTATAAGAAACTAAATAAAGTCATGCTAATAAGAACAATTTGTACGGTAAAAAACTAAAACTAATACAGGTATAAACCCTCAAAGAAGACTATCAAAGAAGAGACCGACAAATTTCTCCTCTCACAGACAAAGAAAACAGTAACAAATATAAGGCAAGGCATTGTGGGAAAGTGATTTACAAATGATGCATCTGTAAATAAAAAGGAAGAGAGAAGTAAAACAACTCTGTCACGAAATGTTCACAGATCAATTAGATCTGACGAGAAGAAAAGTGGTACTTTTCCTTTAATGCACATTGTGTTTGAAAATGTCGGTCAATATTACAATCTCTTACTGTGACTATAAATAATACTTTATTTTTCTGAATTCTGTCAATATGTTTCTGCAGCAGCAGCAAAGATTTCTACATTCATATCCTCTGAGACACGGAGCGGAGATTACTCGACATCCTCTCAATCTCTTCAAATGTTTCTTTTTATACCAAAGAAAGTTCTTCTCTCAGAGGTTGCCATCTAATCTCCATGTTCTGTTGAGTGATTCAGTGTCTGTGCACTTTAATCATCACAGATCACACTGCAGTTTTAACCAGAGCAGTTTCATCACCCTGCTTTAAGTTCTTCAGACAGAAAGTCAAAATTAAATTAAACAATATGTTAGCTGTAAGCTAACCAGAAGTTCAGCTGAGTCTCTGACTGATCTCAGGAGCCAGGAACCCTTATTTTCTTTCAGCCATTTCCCTCCAGTCTTCCCTTTTTTACTCTCTGTACTTTCATGAGAAAGATTCATAAAGTCCCAGTGTTAGCACGAATGTTTTGTTCAAATTAAAACACATTTAACAGGCACAGACGTGTCTTTGCCTCTGTTTTTTGCAAATTTGTGACTTCTTGCACGCCAATGTCTCTCCTCTCTCTTTTTAGCCTGTGTTAATTACCCTTTAGTTCAGCATGAACACACTCAAAGATCAGACCTGTGTCCTTCAGGTAGGGAAGAGTATCTCGACCTGTCAGGAACATTTTCTTGTGGTCCGAAGAAAACGGGTTCTCCCCCTTAAAATGTGTCGAAGTTTTAAGAGACATCATAACCTGGTTCTCTTTAAAGAGATGGTCCCATAGTATAGTCCCACAGTGGGAATTTATTTCAGAAGAAATATGTCAGGTAGTGAGCGGGGAGAGACAGATAATGTTCTGATCCTGTTAGAATTCAGCCATGAATTACACATCTGATGTTTGTCAGTTTAAAAGATAATTTATCAAGTGAAGAAATCACACTCAGGTGCACCAAAAGCCACCAAACAAGCATACAGAGACCTGCTTGATCAATCCATCATTAGTAGTGAGAACGGGATCTGACCTCGAACCGCACCAACTATATAAACTCCACAAGTCTGAGCTAATGTCTCCTGTAATCAGGTGTGTTTAGCAATCTGTGATACGGCAGAGCAGCAAACTGTAGCAGCTTCATTGTTTCTCTCTCAGAAACAGACAGCAGTCAAGCTCGCCGTCTGTTACTCACATCTCCATTGTAACACATGCCATCTCAAAAGTTGGAGACAGACCGGCCAAGCAGAGCAAAATCTCGGTGAGCAGAGCAGACGTAGTAACGTGGGTGCAAAACAATGTCTGATTATTTAAATGAAATGAGCTGGTTTGACCATGGAGATGTCCAGAACAAAGGAGCTTCTTCCTGTATTTACTTTCTTGCTCCCACCCCCTAGACAATGGTTACCCAGTTACCCCCGGTTACACTGTGGTGACCGACAGCAGAGGGTTGTAGATCTTGTGTCCGTCTGGCGAGCGGGAGCCGTGCGCCAGCAGCTCCTGGATGGTGATCCAGTTGTCAAGGATTCGGCGGTTCCTCTTCTTCAGGATCTTCTTCTGGCTCAGTGCCAGAATGTTGTTGCTGCCTTCATCTGCAGCGCCTCCTGTCAAAGATGAAGGGTCCCTGGAAAAAAAAAAAAAACTTAAAGTGATTTAAACCTCTCCATCCAAACCCAATATACGAAATAAGCAACAAACCATTGTGAAAAAGCAAAAACAATGAAAATACAAAAGAATGTTGAAAGAAATGTCACATGACACATTTATCTCATCACGGGTGGACTACTGCTTTAACAGAGCTTCCTTACACCATTTACAAACTGTCAAAAAATGCTGCTTCTCATTTTTAGAATTTGTTTTAAAATCATAGTGCTCCACATACATCCTGGACTTTCTGCACCCTACACAGCGTACTGGGCTCTCAGGTCCTTTGTGTTTTTAAGTTACCTCAGACACGTTTAAAGACTCAAGGGGACTTTCGGTTGGCAGCTGCTAAGCTTTGGAATAGTAGTCAATAGAGTTGTGTGGACTCCTTTTAAAAAGCAACAATCTGTTCAGACAGACATTTAGGTAGCATGTGCTTTAAACTTGTGTCTTGTCTGCTCTCTTTGTAGATTTTATTAAAGCATCAAATTATAAAAACTGGATTTGACAATAGAGTTTAAAACCCATTTTCACCCCGAGGTTGGGAACCAAAAGTTTGACGCATAGCCGTAGATTTTGGGGGGAATATAGGGCATATGTCCCCCTCAATATTTAGAAAACCTACGCCCTGGGTTTGAGTACGGTTTCATAGAGGTCCACCTTAGAGGCACCATAAGCATCTTTTATCTCTAACAGCAGCAGGACTTCAGTTTTATTTTAATCTAAAATGTTACGGTTAGCAATATGAATTATGGAGTTCACCTGAGTGAGAACGCATCTTGTCATCTGACTTTAGAGAGACTTGTGCTAATATTTTATTAAGTCACCCAACATTAGAGATTTCCTTATCTGTGTTTTATTGTTTCTCTCTGTGTTATTGGTCCCTGTGTTTTACTTTTTATTTGTATATAATTGTCATGAATCCAGCATCCTGAGCCTGTTTTGCCTATGTTTTGTTTGCTCTAACCTGGAGTTCGTTTTTCTGAGTTTCCCTGAACACATCCCGGCTGATTCACCAACTGCTTACACCTGCTGCTGTCTGCACACCTGGTCCTGCTTACCATCCACTGCACCATTTAAGCCGTGACCAGACAACCATTCCCTGCTGGATCGTTAGTGTAAACAGTATGTTGTTGCTCTCGTATCAAGCTCCTAGTTTTTGCCAAATCTTTTGCTGTTTTTGCTCCTTTTTGCCTGTTGCTAATCAGCTGCCTGTTCCTCTGCCTACAGTTCCTCACCTGGATTATCACTCTCACCTGCCTGGCTGTCGACTTCACTGCAGTGCATTTGGATCAGCACAAAACCCTGCCACCTTCCAGCCCCACTCCCTGCCGACCAACTGGACCAAACCATTTCCACATTCTATTCCAAATAAATACTCACCTTGTACAACTACTTACCTTGTCCTGGTCTGCGTTTGGGTTCCTGCACTGGACTAATCCTGACAATAATCTTGTGTATCTTTTTGCTATGTGACCCTTCTTGATTTGTGTTCACCTAACTGGCCCACCTGCTTCTCTTCATAATTGTTAGATTAATAATAGATAACAAAGTAGAGGGAGGCAGGCCAGCCAAGCCCGATCCGGCAGGGGGAGAGTTCTAAGCCCGAAAAAGCTACCTCTCCTTATGACCTGTCTCTCTTAGTTACGCTGTTATAGTTCTAGACTGCCGGGGGACTTCCTTCCTTCCTTTGACACACTGAGCTGCTCTCTCCTCTCCCTTTCTATTACTTTTACTATTACTATTTGTGTGCATCCCGTCCAAGAAATGCTTGTTACTAATCCTAGCTTCTGGGGAGTTTACTCCCCGGTGTCCTTATGTTTTTTCCCCCAGCGTATTTCCTTTGAGAACCAAGATCCTGGTTCCAGCTGTCGCCGGTTGGGGCTGTTCATCACACCCCCAACCGGCCCGTCAGACACCGCCTACCAAGAGCCTACCGCCTACCAAGAGACCACACTCTATAATTGTAAATTATAGAGTGTGGTCTAGACCTACTCTATCTGTAAAGTGTCTCAAGATAACCTATGTTATGATTTGATACTATAAATAAAATTGAATTGATTTGTAACTGTGCAGCACTTTGGCTCAATGCTTTAAAAATATAAAAGTTGGATTGGAGTTGCACTGGTTTCCTCCAGTGATCTTGTGAAGTTACAATACATGCTTATTTGTAAGCTATATAGTTGAAACTTACCAATTAAGAATAATAGTTAATTCCTTAACTTGTTTGAGAAGGTACCTGCTAAGAATGGATGTTCCATAAAGAGGTGGTATTACATTGAGCTCTTATACAGAGTATGTTCAGCAGACAGGATGACAACACTGCAGACTGGAAAAGTTGTTGCTAGCCAGAGACATGTGAAAGTAACTAAAGATGTCATGCCTGCCAGTTTATATTAAACTTGCAAACGTATTTGGATGTTGTGGACATTCAGTTCTTCTAAAGACAATACAACAACCCTGGCCATTGCCATTCGGCGAGTTTGAATCTTTTCACCATCTTCACATTCTCTGCTCTATGTTCTTAGTTTAATATGTGTGTGTTTTTATGTTTGCTCCATAGAGTATCACTTTTAATTTCATTGTATGTACTTACAATGACAATAAAGTCATTTGATTCTGAAAGTTGGACTGGAGTTGGACTATCTGGATTTTTCCTGCAGTGATGTTGTGTTGTCCTCACCTGTGTCCTGTGAGGAAGTGGAGTCGGCTCTGCATCATGAACTCTCTTCTCCGTCTGGTTTCTCTGGCTCTCAGCAGCTGCTGCTTCCTCTCTTCTTTGCTCCAGTATCGACCCTGTCGGACACATTTCAAACGTTGGGTTCCATCAGACGTTTGTAAAGAATAATTATGATAAAGTCAGATGTGAGTGCAGACAGTTTGAGGCCTTCTGGACTGCTGTGATCACTGATTGGTTACCTGTTTCATCTCACTGGCAGCGTCGTCGTCCGTCGTCATGCCACTGCGTTCCTCTCTGATCTTCATGGCCCGGGCCTTCAGGAGACGATCCCTCACTGGCCGTTTGGCCACGTAGCGAGTGCCGTCACTCCGGATCTTTACCTGCAGACGCAAAGACGACAAATCAGTTCCCTCTTATTATTAGTTTGAGTCTCAAACTCATCTCTGATGATGGGTGCTAGATTACCAAAACAGGTTTCAAGTCTGCATCCTCCAGTTCACTGAAATGAACGGAAAACAACCAACTCTGCACAGATTTTGTCCAGCTGATTTGGAGATTAGATTTTTGCAGAATCATCAATCAGGTTGATATAACTAAAAGCAGGAGGGTGACTTTGCTAACCCCGTTTACCTTCCACTCCATGCGTTGAGGCGAGGCAGTTGTTGAGTGAGTGAGCCCGAGCGGCAGAGCCAGTCCTAACCGTGAGGCGCTGGTATGCCGCTCCTCCAGACCACAGGGGGCACTGTTCACACTCCTGGGGCTGGCGGGGCCACTGCTGCCCATCCCCAACCCCCTCTCCAAAGGGTCCACCAGGCCCTCAGAGGGCAGCGCCATGCAGCTCTGGTAGCGCTCTAACGCTTTGTTGTGGCTTTGGCGTCTTCTGCTGAAATAGGGACTGGACTCTGCACTTCCTCCTGCGGGCCTTTCGCGGGCGCCACCTGCATTTATAACAGCAGTAAATAGATAATCGATAGTTAAACCAGGGGAACGTTTAATCTCTGGACAGTGAGCAATGTTTTACTGCGGTTTTCATGTG
Source organism: Perca flavescens (assembly GCF_004354835.1). NCBI lineage: Eukaryota > Metazoa > Chordata > Actinopteri > Perciformes > Percidae > Perca > Perca flavescens. The sequence goes on along the minus strand of NC_041337.1, from coordinate 39,632,599 downwards.
GAATGACATGTTTCCTCAGAACGGTGTACAACAAGCTTTGAGGTATTTGTCAGAGATGTTACCCAATCAGCAGAGACGTGTCTGTAAACTCGTGGTAATAAAGCACCACTGTTTCAGTTTAAATTAAAGGTTAGCTATGTTTTGTCAGGGCTGAACGTGGCCTAGAACAACAACAAAAAACGTGAAAATCACATTTAATCCATCTTTATAGTTTGTAAATAGCATTGTGTAAATCCTTAAGGTGTAACAAATATTGTTGAATTTCCTTCCTCATACGACTTATATGAAGCTGTTTTTAAACCATCACTTTACATCAGCTAGCAGTCTTTTTTGCTCCCTGTTTGTAATGTTTCTTGGCTCGTGACTGTTGTTAACTGTCCATTAAAACAAGGAAAGTGTGAAACCAAGGCTGAGGCCTGAAACCAAAGCTTTTTATTAAATCAGTTTGAATTATTTTATATCTCAGCTTGGTATGGGAACTTGGCCGACAGAAACAGGCTCTGTAGCTTCATCACAGTGGTTAGTTTTTAGAGAGGAATTTGAGCCCATCTTACATGAGCATCCACAGACTTAGTGGTTTAGATTTTGTGTGTCGTAGCAAAGTAGAGTTTAGTGATACCTGCTCTGGAGCCCCGTCCCCCATCAGCAACGCCTCTTCTGGGAGATGACCCCACCTCTCTGCTCAGAGATCTGATGATGCCAACAAACACATATACATATTCAAATGTGCACGTGCAAGCCTGAAGGAGGCCACTAGATGTCACTGTTGCAGTGGCATTCAAAAAGAAATACAGACATTGTATAGTTTAAACCAAAGAGACGTGTTAGAAGAGAAATGAGGAGGAGACCTGAACTTGGAGGGTGTAGAGGGGGTAGAGCTGGACCTGTGTGTTTGGTATTTTCTGTCGCTGCCCGGGGAGAAGGACCCGTGTGTTTGGTACTTCCTGTCGCTGCCGGGGGAGAAGGGGCCACTGAGGTTGGAGTGGCGTCTCTCTCTGTCTCGGTCACGACGGTGACGCCGTGGCATGAGAGGGGAGTTCAGAGGGGGGAGGCAGCCGAGAGGGAGCAGAGGAGGCGGAGACATCACTTCCTCTTCCTGGAGAGGCGGGATCTGCTCGGTGCTGACCGGCGGCGTACTGCGGCAGCTCTCCCCCCCGGTGTTGTAGGCGCTGGTGCTGTCTCTGTCATCAGATCGCTCTCGCTCCGGGAGCTCGTTGATGGCAGACAACTCGTGATGAAGAGGGTCATTATCCTCGTCGTCCTCATTCTCATTATCCAAACCTACAAGAAGAATTTGGCTGTTTTTTATTTCTGAGGTTGAAAAGATCACACACACACACAAAGTGCTTTTTATAAGGTGACTTTGTCCCCTCACTTTCAACTCATGTTTTAAACCACTATACCCGTAAATATATGTCAGAATGCTGCTTGTATGTGGCTGTTTTTCAGGGAAGGACAGTCTCCAGATTTGGGATGTTCCCGTGTCAGCTGAGGTCTTGGTTACCTGCTCCTGCCGCCTCTTCCTCCATCATCCAGGCCTTCAGACATCTCTCTCGGAGCTGCTGCATCTTCTGTGCTCGCAGAATGTTGCGACACTTGAACTCCAGGTGGCGCAGCTCCTCCTCGATCAGCGCCATCTCATGTTCGCTCAGAGTTGCCGCCGAAGAAGAGTCTCCTCCCGTCTCGTTCAGGTCGTTCACCTCTGCTTCGATGTCGACGTCTTCACATTTATTTTCTCTCTGCTGTTTTTCGTTCTGTTTCTCGTACTGGCACCTGATCTCCAGCAGCTCCTGGTAGCGCTGGCACTCCTCCTCCGTCAGGCCTGGCATTATCATCATCGTCAGCTGGTAGGGGTGATGCTGCAGGTCACAGGTCAGTTGTTGGCAGCCAAGAAACAACATCAATTCTGTCAGTAAACGTAAACGCTACAACACGAATACCAACGCTACAACATGAATACCAACGCTACAACACGAATACCAACGCTACAACACGAATACCAACGCTACAACACGAATACCAACGCTACAACACGAATACCAACGCTACAACACGAATACCAACGCTACAACACGAATACCAACGCTACAACATGAATACCAACGCTACAACATGAATGCAAACACTACAACACGAATACCAACGCTACAACATGAATACCAACGCTACAACATGAATGCAAACACTACAACATGAATACAAACGCTACAACATGAATGCAAACACTACAACAGTCTCTTATAGCCAGCTCTATCTCCAAGAACAACCCAAGGTTTCTTTTCAGCACTGTAGCCAGGCTGACAGATAGCCACAGCTCTACTGAGCCATCTATTCCTCTAGCTCTGAGTAGTGATGACTTCATGAACTTCTTTAATGATAAAATTACAACAATTAGAGATAAAATTCATCACCTTTTGCCCTCAACTTCTAATGGTTCACCTTTCAACGCAGGACTGCTAGAAAGAACGACTAGACCTGACATTTACTTAGACCGTTTTTATCCTATAGACCTTCAACAACTAATGGTAAAGGTATCTTCAGCAAAGCCATCTATCTGTCTCTTAGACCCCATCCCAACGAGATTAATCAAAGAAGCGTTACCCGTGGTTAACACCTCTCTACTAGATATGATCAATATGTCTCTATTAACAGGTTATGTACCGCAGTCATTTAAAGTAGCTGTGATAAAACCTCTTCTGAAAAAACCCACCCTCGATCCTGAGGTCTTAGCAAACTATAGACCTATATGTAACCTTCCTTTTCTCTCCAAGATCCTTGAGAAAGTAGTTGCTAATCAGTTATGCGATTTTCTCCATAACAACAGCTTATTTGAAGACTTTCAATCAGGATTTAGAAAGCATCATAGCACAGAGACGGCACTGGTGAAAATTACTAACAACGTTCTAACTGCTGCAGACAAAGGACTTGTCTCCATACTTGTTTTATTAGATCTTAGTGCTGCATTTGACACTATTGACCATACCATCCTGTTACAGAGATTGGAACACTTAGTCGGAATTAAAGGAATTGCACTAAGCCGGTTTATGTCTTATTTTTCTGATCGATCTCAATTTGTTAATGTTAATGATAAATCCTCTAAGTACGCGAGGGTTATGCATGGCGTTCCACAGGGCTCGGTGCTTGGACCAGTTTTGTTCTCCTTGTATATGCTTCCTCTTGGTAATATCATTAGGAAACACTCAATTAACTATCACTGCTATGCGGACGACACCCAATTATACTTGTCAATCAAACCAGACGAAACAAGTCAGTTAGCTAAACTTCAAGCATGTATTAAAGATATAAAATCCTGGATGACGTATAATTTTCTGATGTTAAACTGTAACAAAACTGAAGTTATTGTGCTGGGCCCTAAACTGACTTGGCCCAAAGAATCCCAGATATCGTAGCAGCACACCCAACTGTGAAGAACATTATACTGCATATAGGGTCAAATGATGTTGTAAAGCAAAAGTCTGAAGTGCTGAATCGTGACTTTATGAATCTGCTGAACACAGTCAGCTCCCTAAATGCAAAGGTGTTTGTCAGTGGCCCTATACCGCCAGTCAGAGGAGGAGCTGAGAGTTTCGGCAGACTGTTGGCACTGAACAGATGGCTTTCAACTGCATGTACTAACAACCATTCTATGCAGTTCATTGACAATTTTAACATTTTCTGTGGCTGCAGACATCTTTTTAAAGCAGATGGACTTTTCCTTAACAAGCCAGGAGTAAAGCTGTTCACCTCTAGCCTACTTTACTTTCTGCACCACACATCTGCTCCCTTGGCCAAGGACACGAGACAAGATGAACCAAAACAAGAGGAAGACACAACAAAGTGCGGCAGTGAGCCACCACAGCCCCCACCTGAGCAAAGATTTGACCATGGGAGACCACAGAGCGGAGATAAGAAATCTCAACCCCCCTTCTCACCCGTCAAACACTCCTCAAACCCCTTTGACAACCACGAAAGCTTTGAGGACCTCTTTAAGGATACGTCGCTCTCTCCTCTTTCCCCCATCCCCATGTTGGAGTTCACTGACCAGATGAAGCAGCTGGTAAATGCTGGAACCAAGTATGCCCCCCTTCCTTCTCCCATCGTAAAACGCCAGGCACCTCTGCCCCCTCGAGGACGGCAGTTAATTCCTTCTCCCCAAACTGATAAGGATGCTTGTGTGCAAAATGCAGCAAGCATTAACTGATATGGGCCGGGTCCAGGCTGCATGCCTAGTAGCACTCATGACTTTTTCCAAGACAAGCCTGAGCCCTACGTATTAGATTCTTCCACAATTTATGTTGTGATAGGTAATAGAAAAAGAATGGTGAATAAGCACGGAACAGCAAACTTTGCAAATTTATCATCCATTCCTCGTCAGCCACAGTCTGTCCCAAAAAATGAAAACGCACTAACACTAGCACTACTAAACGTTAGGTCTTTGGCGGGAAAATCATTTTTAATCAATGATTTTATTATCAACCACAATCTTGATTTTATGTTTTTAACTGAAACCTGGTTGGACCATAATAACAGTGCTGCTGTTCTCATTGAGTCAGCCCCCCCTAACTTCAGTTTTATGAGTGAGAATAGAGTGAATAAGAAAGGAGGTGGAGTCGCCATTTTGTTTAATGTCTCATTCCAATGTACGCAAATATCTTACAGAAATTTTGCTTCTTTTGAATATGTGGCTCTTCAGCTAAGATCCTCCCCTCAAGCTCTACTTCTAAATATCTACAGGCCACCTAAATACTGTGCAACCTTCTTTGACGACTTTACTGAACTGTTGTCTATAATCTGTATTAACTTTGACCGTGTAATTATTGCTGGGGATTTCAACATTCATGTTGACAACCCCCAGGACCGAGGGACCAAAGAACTGTGTTGTGTTTTTGAGAGCTATGGACTGACTCAGCATGTGACACAGCCCACGCACAATAAGGGGCACACTCTGGACTTGATTATCTCCAAGGGTGTGAACATTTCCAAGGTTGTGGTGACTGATGTTGCTCTCTCTGATCATTCCTGTGTTTTCTTTAACGGCACTATCTCTCTGCCCAAAAGTGTTCAAACAAAGTTAATCAGAAAACGGTATATCACTGAAAACACCAGTGAATCATTCATTCAGCTTTTCTCCTTTACACCCACCCTCACTGGGGCCTCAGTCACTGAGCTTGTACATAATTTCAACTGTAAAATTACGAATGTTATTGATGCTATTGCTCCCAGTAAGGTCAAAGCTGTCTCTGGTAAGGAAAGATCTCCATGGAGAAATTTTATAGTTGTGAGAACAGAAAAAAGAGAGTGTCGAAAAGCTGAACGCAGTTGGCGAAAATCTAATCTCCAGGTCCATTATAACACTTATAAAGAGAGACTTCGCATTTATAATCTGGAACTAAGGAATGCAAGGCGGTCCTTTTTCTCTGACATTATTGCCAGAAACAATAATAATTCACGTGCTTTGTTTGCTACTGTTGATAGATTAACAAACCCTCCAGTACCAATAGCATTTGAACTGTTGTCTACCAAGGCTTGCAATGACTTTGCCTCCTTCTTCACAGACAGAATTCAGAAAATTAGACAAACAGTCAGTGCTTCCATATCAAGTACAGGATATGTGTTGTCACAGTGTGCACGCAAAACAAATTCCAACATGACACAATTTCATACGATCAACCTTAAAAACCTGGAGGACATAATACAACATCTGAAAACCTCCTCCTGTTGCCTTGATATTCTACCAACGGGTGTTTTCAAAAATGTTTCGAATTGTTTGGCTTCTGATCTTCTACAGATTGTAAACACATCTCTGCTCTCAGGTATCTTCCCACAGGCCCTGAAAACGGCAGTCATCAAGCCACTCCTAAAAAAGAACAATCTAGACACGACACTAATGAGCAACTATAGGCCAATATCAAACCTTCCATTTTTAAGTAAAATCATAGAAAAAGTGGTTTTTCAACAACTCAACCTTTTCTTATCGCTAAACAACAGTTTTGATGCCTTCCAGTCAGGTTTTCGACCACACCACAGCACTGAGACAGCTCTTGTTAAAGTCTTTAATGACATCCACTTAAACACAGATAGTGGCAAAATGTCAGTCTTAGTATTACTTGATCTCAGTGCTGCATTTGATACGGTAGACCATGACATATTGCTTGACCGATTGGAAAACTGGGTTGGTCTTTCTGGCTCAGTACTAAAGTGGTTTGAATCCTATTTAAAGAATAGGGACTACTTTGTGTCTATAGGTAATTATACATCTGAACATACAAATATGACGTGCGGAGTTCCCCAAGGCTCAGTTCTGGGGCCTCTTCTGTTCAACATCTACATGCTTCCACTGGCTCAGATTATGGAAAACAACAAAATAAGTTACCATAGTTATGCGGATGACACACAAATTTACATAACCTTATTGCCAGGGAACTATAGCCCAATACAACAATTAAATATGTGCATTGAACAGATTAATGATTGGATGTGCCAGAACCTTCTTAAATTAAATGAAGAAAACACGGAGGTGGTTGTTTTTGGAGCAAAAGAGGAACGATTGAAAGTCAGCGCTCAGCTTCAAACGACAATGTTAAAAACAACAGACAAAGCAAGAAATCTTGGTGTAGTCATGGACTCAGACTTAAATTTTAAAAGCCACATTAACATAATTAAAAAATCAGCCTATTATCACCTTAAAAATATATCAAGGGTTAAAGGGCTTATGTCTCAGCAGGATCTGGAAAAACTTGTCCATGCTTTTATCTTCAGTAGACTTGACTACTGTAACGGTGTCTTTACAGGTCTCCCTAAAAAATCAATCAGACAGCTGCAGCTGATTCAAAACGCTGCTGCTCGAGTCCTCACTAAAACCAAGAAACTGGATCACATCACTCCAGTACTGAAGTCTCTACACTGGCTTCCAGTGCCTCAAAGAATTGATTTCAAAATACTTTTACTGGTTTATAAATCACTAAACGGTTTAGGGCCAAAATACATTTCTGATCTGCTACTACATTATGACCCACCCAGACCTCTCAGGTCGTCTGGGACAGGTCTACTTGTTGTCCCCAGAGTCAGAACTAAACAGGGGAAGCAGCGTGTCAGTTTTTATGCTCCACATATCTGGAACAAACTCCCAGAAACCTGTAGGTCCGCTGCAACTCTCAGTTCTTTTAAATCTAAGCTAAAGACCTATCTTTTTGATGTTGCTTTTCTTTAAATAATCTATTTTATTAACTTTAATTTCTTATACTGCACTGTAACTTTTATTCTTATACTGCACTATCAATTTTATTCTTGTCTTTTAATGTTTTTAATTTGTTTATTATTGTTTTTTAATTGTTTTCTAACTGCTCTTTAATGTTTTATGTAAAGCACTTTGAATTGCCCTGTTGCTGAAATGTGCTATATAAATAAAGCTGCCTTGCCTTGCCTAAACACCTCCGAACTTCATTATCTACAGATATAGCTACTCTGGATGGTGTTGTCCTGGCCTCCAGCACTACTGTCAGAAATTTAGGAGTTATTTTTGATCAGGATATATCCTTTAATGCCAATCTAAAACAAACCTCAAGAACAGCCTTTTTTCATCTTCGTAACATTGCCAAAATTAGGAATATCCTGTCTCAAAACGATGCTGAAAAACTGGTCCATGCATTCGTTACTTCCAGGCTGGACTATTGTAATTCTTTACTGTCAGGTTGCTCAAATAAGTCCCTTAAGACTCTCCAGCTGATCCAGAATGCTGCAGCACGTGTTCTGACGAGAACTAAGAAAAGAAATTATTATTATTATTATTATTATTATTATTATTATTATTATTATTATTATTATTATATTATTATTATTATTATTATATTATTATTATTATATTATCATATTTCTCCTGTATTAGCTTCTCTGCATTGGCTTCCTGTAAAATACAGGATTGACTTTAAAGTCCTTCTCCTGACCTACAAAGCCCTAAATGGTCAAGCACCATCCTATCTAGAACAGCTCTTAGTACCTTATTGTCCCACTAGAGCACTCCGCTCCCAGAATGCAGAGTTACTGGTGGTTCCTAGAGTCTCCAAAAGTAGAATGGGAGCCTTCAGCTACCAGGCTCCTTTCCTGTGGAACCAGCTCCCAGTCTGGGTTAGGGGGGCAGACACCATCGCCTCATTTAAGAGTAAACTGAAAACTCTCCATTTTGATAAAGCTTATAGTTAGGTTAGATATGGTTCTATAGTGGAGTGAGGAGTTGCAGCGTCCGCCTAACCCGGCCCACCTGCTTCTCTTTGTAGTCATCAGATTTATTGATCATATAATCAGTAATATAGTGAGAGTAGAGGGAGGCAGGCCAGTACAGCCTCTCATCAATGTTTTCATTTGTTTCCTTTTGTATGCATCCTGTCCCAGAACTGCTTGTTAATAACCTAGCTCTGGGGAGTTTACTCCCCGGAGTCCTTATGTTTCTTCTTCCCTTCAACGCCCGGCCACGTCCTGCTGCGTCTGCTGCACCCACCCGTGCTCTGCAGCGCCACGTTTCATCCCGCAACCTCCTGCTGTGACATGAACTACAACGACTACCTTCAAAGTCACTGTTCCACTATCTTCAATGCGACTATTATCGCCATCACACCCCCAACCGGCCCCGTCAGACACCGCCTACCAAGAGTCTGGGTCTGCCGAGGTTTCTTCCCAAGAGGGAGTTTTTCCTCGCCACTGTCGCAATAGCCATTTATAATGCTTGCTCTTGAGTGAATTACTGTAATTGTTGGGGCTTTGTGTTGGTGTTGGAGTGTGGTCTAGACCTACTCTATCTGTAAAGTGTCTCAAGATAACTCTGTTATGATTTGATACTATAAATAAAATTGAATTGAATTGAATTGAATCTCCACAGTGTTGTAATCACAAGTTAAATCTCATTGTAAAATACCTTGTGGTGGGGACTGAACGCTGCTCCACCTGTTCCTCCCGCAGCAGCCCGGTCCAGGCCAGGGAGGGAGTCAGAGCTGAGCTGGAGGTCTCGCAGGTGGAGGAAAGTAGGGGTGGTGTCTCCTCGGCCAAGGCCGGGGCCAAACCCGGGGCTGGGTCTAGGACTGGGCCTGGGAACAGAAAACACACAGGGGTGTTGCTGCGGTAAACTTAAATTAAGAATTGTCAGATATTAATCTGAAAGTTCTCCCCAATATTTGTAGTTGTTACTGCCCTCATGACTGGAGTCAAAAGTGTGAATGAATGAATGAACATTTGGCAAACTAGTTTGATACAAGAACTAGTCTAGATAAAGCCTGGGATCCTGTGCATGGCCGTTTGTTGAGTTTTTAGAGGGTTGTTTGACTGCAAGAAGGCATTTTCAGGGTCAAAGTTAGGCTACGTTCACACCGCAAGTCTTAATGCCTGATTCTGATTTTTTGCTCAGATCCGATTTTTTGTTTGGCTGTTCACATTACCTTTTAAAATGTGTCCTATATCAGATTCCAGTGTGAACTGTTTGCGGTTTTGAACTGACCCGCATGCGCAAAAGAACAATAACAATGACATCAGACGCAGCACGCTGTTGCACTAAAGTTAGGGAGGTTATGGAGGAAGTCAGCATTTTTATTTATTATTCAGCTTTTATTTTTTTATTTTGTATTAAAATGTTTGTGTAATGGCAGCCATGCGCAGGTGCTGAGGAGGAGCAGACTGAAGATAAAGAGAGACAAATTTGCGGGGTTATGGCTGCATCTTCACTAAAGAGGTCTGTGTGACACGTCAGGACCGCTACGGGCCTCCACCACTCTGGCTTCGCCCTCGCACACGCTCCACCCCCCCGGCGGTGTGGCGACTTGGGCCGGTGGTGCGCCCAACCCCGAGGGACCGGGATCACACCTCAGCCGGCGCACGCCGGCTTTCACTTTCATTGCACCACGGGGCGACCCCGACTTGCGAGCGCGTTAAACTCCTTGGTCCGTGTTTACAGGCGGGTCGGGGGTTGCCGACATCACCTTTTTACGTGAGCCGATCCCCGCCCTGGCGATGCGACGCGCGGTTGGGTAACAATGAGGACAGTATGCCCCGGTTAACAGCTGCACTGGGAGCAGGGGGCCCCGCCCCTCCCCGCGGGGAGAGAGGGCACAGCGAGGGTTTTTGAGGTAAAAGTCACATCAAATCCACCTTGGCTGTTCACACTGCGGTCGCATTGAAAAAAATCAGATCTGGGTCGGATTCAGGACCACATGTGGAAGTGGCCTGAATCTGATCTGAAAGAATCTGATCTGGGCTAGATTTGAGTGTTCACACTACTTCTGAAGAAGCCTGACCTGGTCACTTGACCCCCAAAAAATCGGATTTGGGCCACTTTGGCCTGCAGTCTGAACGTAGCCTTAGAGGTTGTCAGGTTGAGCATTTCTTCACCTTGTTTTATTCTCCTAACTGACTCTGGATGACTTCGCTTTCGTTACCTCTGTTGTTGTAGACATTTGGGATTGGGTGACTCCTTCTTAAGCTTTTTCACTTCAGTGAGAAAGGTTAGAAATGTCGTTTAGCTTTGGGCTAGTCTGGATCAACAGAAGCTTGATTCCAGATAACGATGATCTCATAAAGTGGCGTAAGTATGACACGCCCATTTGTATGTCATTTTGGTGAATATCAAGACGCATAATTGCTTTTTAGCGTGTTTATCAACGTTGTTCGGCCGCCATTGACCTACATTACGTGTGAATTTTTGCCGTAGCGAGTAGTATGAAAGGACTTAAGTCCACAGAGGGAGGTTGGATGGGGGGGGAGGATGGGTAAAAAAGGTTACTTTCACCCAGGAGAGCCAAGATTTTTTTTAAACCTTCCCCAATATTTCTTTCTTTAACCCAAATGTTTATTGTTTTCCTAAGCTTGTGACGTGATGAAGTCATGATGCCATGTTGTTCAGGGGATGATTGTAAAGATTTATAAAGAAAATGTTTAGGGCATTTCCTCTCTAACTGGGAATTTTTATTAAGAATATGTTAGATAATTTCCTCTCTAACTGAGAGGTTTTATAAAGAATATGTTTAGATCCTTCTCCGTGAACCATCACCTTATCGTGGTGGAGAGGTTTGTGTGTCTCTGTGAACCTGAGGGCTGTGTTGTCTGGAGCTTTGTGCTCCTGGTAGGGTCTCCCAAGGCAAAGTGGTCTCAGGTGAGGGGCCAGACAAAGAATGGTTCAAAAACCCCAATGAAGAAGCAAGGTAGAGATGGAGTGACCCTGCCCGGAGGAAGCCCGGGGCCCCCATCTGGAGCCAGGCCCAGACGGCGGGCTCGTCGGCGAGCGCCTGGTGGCCGGGTTTGCCACGGAGCCCGGCCGGGCACAGCCCGAACAAGCTACGTGGCTCCCATCTCTCCAGCCCATGGGCCCACCACCTGTGGGAGGAACCGTTGGGGTCGGGTGCGATGCCACATGGGTGGCAGTGAAGGTCAGGGGCCTCGACGGACCAGACCCGGGCGGCAGACGCTGGCTCTGGGGACGTGGAACGTCACCTCTCTGTGGGGAAGGAGCCGGAACTGGTGGGGAGGTGGAGCGCCACCGGTTAGATCTGGTGGGGCTTACCTCTACGCACAGTCTCGGTTCTGGAACCATACTCCTGGATAGGGGTTGGACTCTTTTCTTCTCCAGAGTTGCCCAGGGTGTGAGGCGCCGGGCGGGTGTGGGGATGCTCACAAGCCCCCGGCTGAGCGCCGCTGTGTTGGAGTTTACCCCGGTGGACGAGAGGGTCGCCTCCCTACGCCTGCGGGTTGTGGGGGGGAAAACTCTGACTGTTGTTTGTGCATATGCACCAAACAGGAGTTCGGAGTATTCGGCCTTCTTGGAGACCTTGACTGGAGTCCTGCATGGGGCTCCAGTGGGGGACTCTATAACGAATATAACGATTGTCTATAACGAACACCATGTTCGAACATAGGGATGCTCATAAGTGTACCTGGTACCAGAGCACCCTAGGCCGAAGGTCAATGATCGATTTCATAATCGTTTCATCTGATCTGAGGCCGTATGTTTTGGACACTCGGGTGAAGAGAGGGGCAGAGCTGTCAACCATCACCATCTGGTGGTGAGCTGGGTCAGGGGATGGGGGAAGACTCTGGACAGACCTGGTAAGCCCAAACGTGTAGTGCGGGTAAATTGGGAACGTCTGGAGGAGGCCCCTGTCCGACAGACTTTCAACTCACACCTCCGGCGGAGCTTTTCGTGCATCCCTGTGGAGGCTGGGGGCATTGAACCCGAGTGGACAATGTTCAAAGTTTCCATTGCTGAAGCTGCGGCGAGGAGCTGTGGTCTTAGGATCTTAGGTGCCTCAAGGGGCGGTAACCCACGAACACCGTGGTGGACACCAGTGGTCAGGGAAGCCGTCCGACTGAAGAAGGAGTCCTTCCGGGATATGTTATCTCGGAGGACTCCGGAGGCAGTTGCAGGGTACCGAAGGGCCCGAAGGGCTGCAGCCTCTGCCGTGAAAGAGGCAAAGCAGCGGGTGTGGGAGAAGTTTGGAGAAGACATGGAGAAGGACTTTCGGTCGGCACCAAAGTGCTTCTGGAAAACTGTTCGCCACCTCAGGAGGGGGAAGGGGGAACCATCCAAGCTGTGTACAGTAAGGATGGGACACTGTTGACCTCCACTGAGGAGGTAATAGGGCGGTGGAAGGAGCACTTTGAGGAACTCCTGAATCCGACTAATACGCCCTCTATGTTAGAGGCAGAGCTGGAGGATAACGGGGATTGTCGTCCGATTTCCCAGGCGGAAGTCACTGATGTAGTCAAACAACTACACAGTGGCAAAGCCCCGGGATTGATGAGATCCGTCCAGAAATGCTCAAGGCTCTGGGTGTGGAGGGGCTGTCCTGGTTGACACGCCTCTTCAACATTGCGTGGAAGTCTGGGACGGTGCCAAAGGAGTGGCAGACTGGGGTGGTGGTTCCCCTTTTTAAAAGGGGGACCAGAGGGTGTGTGCCAATTATAGGGGTATCACACTTCTCAGCCTCCCTGGTAAAGTCTACTCCAAGGTGCTGGAAAGGAGGGTTCGGCCGATAGTCGAACCTCGGGTTGAGGAGGAACAATGCGGATTCCGTCCTGGTCGTGGAACAACGGACCAGCTCTTCACTCTCGCAAGGATCCTGGAGGGAGCCTGGGAGTATGCCCAACCGGTCTACATGTGTTTTGTGGATTTGGAGAAGGCGTATGACCGGGTCCCCGGGAGATACTGTGGGAGGTGCTGCGGGAGTATGGGGTGAGGGGGTCTCTACTCAGGGCCATCCAATCTCTGTATGACCAAAGTGAGAGCTGTGTCCGGGTTCTCGGTAGTAAGTCGGACTCGTTTCAGGTGAGGGTTGGCCTCCGCCAGGGCTGCGCTTTGTCACCAATCCTGTTTGTAATATTTATGGACAGGATATCGAGGCGTAGTCGGGGTGGGGAGGGGTTGCAGTTTGGTGGGCTGGGGATCTCATCGCTGCTCTTTGCAGATGATGTGGTCCTGATGGCATCATCGGCCTGCGACCTTCAGCACTCAGTGGATCGGTTCGCAACCGAGTGTGAAGCGGTTGGGATGAGGATCAGCACCTCTAAATCGGAGGCCATGGTTCTCAGCAGGAAACCGATGGAATGCCTTCTCCAGGTAGGGAATGAGTCCTTACCCCAAGTGAAGGAGTTCAAGTACCTTGGGGTTTTGTTCGCGAGTGAGGGGACAATGGAGCGGGAGATTGGTCGGAGAATCGGGCGCAGCGGGTGCGGTATTGCATTCAATCTATCGCACCGTTGTGACGAAAAAGAGAGCTGAGCCAGAAGGCAAAGCTCTCGATCTACCGGTCAGTTTTCGTTCCTACCCTCACCTATGGTCATGAAGGCTGGGTCATGACCGAAAGAACGAGATCCAGGGTACAAGCGGCCGAAATGGGTTTCCTCAGGAGGGTGGCTGGCGTCTCCCTTAGAGATAGGGTGAGAAGCTCAGTCATCCGTGAGGAGCTCGGAGAGCCGCTGCTCCTCGCTTTGCGTCGAAAGGAGCCAGTTGAGGTGGTTCGGGCATCTGGTAAGGATGCCCCTGGGCGCCCCCTAGGGAGGTGTTCCAGGCACGTCCAGCTGGGAGGAGGCCTCGGGAAGACCCAGGACCTGGTGGAGGGATTATATCTCCAACCTGGCCTGGGAACGCCTCGGGATCCCCAGTCGGAGCTGGTTAATGTTGCTCGGGAAAGGGAAGTTTGGGGTCCCCTGTTGGAGCTGCTCCCCGCCACCCGACACGGATAAGCGGACGAAGATGGATGGATGGATGGATGGATGTTTAGATCATTTCCTCTCTAACTGGGAGGTTTTATGAAGAATATCTTAGACCATTTCCTCTCTAACTGGGAGGTTTTATAAAGAATATGTTTAGATAATTTCCTCTCTAACTGGGAGGTTTTATAAAGAATATGTTTAGATCATTTCCTCTCTAACTGAGAGCTTTTATAAAGAATATGTTTAGATCATTTCCTCTCTAACTGGGAGGTTTTATGAAGAATATGTTAGATCATTTCCTCTCTAACTGGGAGGTTTTATAAAGAATATGTTTAGATAATTTCCTCTCTAACTGAGAGGTTTTATAAAGAATATGTTTAGATCATTTCCTCTCTAACTGGGAGGTTTTATGAAGAATATGTAAGATCATTTCCTCTCTAACTGGGAGGTTTTATAAAGAATATGTTTAGATAATTTCCTCTCTAACTGGGAGGTTTTATAAAGAATATGTTTAGATCATTTCCTCTCTAACTGAGAGGTTTTATAAAGAATATGTTAGATCATTTCCTCTCTAACTGGGAGGTTTTATAAAGAATATGTTAGATCATTTCCTCTCTAACTGGGAGGTTTTATAAAGAATATGTTTAGATAATTTCCTCTCTAACTGAGAGATTTTATAAAGAATAAGTTAGATCATTTCCTCTCTAACTGGGAAGTTTTATAAAGAATATGTTAGATCATTTCCTCTCTAACTGGGAGGTTTTATAAAGAATATGTTTAGATCATTTCCTCTCTAACTGGGAGGTTTTATAAAGAATATGTTTAGATCATTTCCTCTCTAACTGGGAGGTTTTATAAAGAATATGTTTAGATCATTTCCTCTCTAACTGGGAGGTTTTATAAAGAATATGTTTAGATCATTTCCTCTCTAACTGGGAGGTTTTGGGACTGATTGATGGGGTTGCCGTGGATAAAGTCCACACAGACATCCACTGGTAAGAGCCAATGAGATTTAACCATGTATCAGCTCATTTAAATAGCTCACGTTACTGGATTGTGTTAACAGTTAACTTCATTTAATATTGGATGAGGAGTTTTCTTTTGCGGGGTGCAAATGTTCCACCAGAACCAGTTCCTTCCTGAGACTATTTAGCAGAGCCGCCGTCGCTGCGTCTGGAGCTCAGCGCCGCCCAGGATGATTGGGATTGGTTTAAAGAAATGTAAACAACCCAAAGAATTTTTCTCCTATCCCAGAATGCATCTGTGGTGTAGCCAGACCTTCCTCTAGACAGCTAGAGATGGACATGAGTGACTACTCTTTGTCTTACTTCTCTTTGGTGAATAATCATACTATGAGTTTGGGAACTACAAAAAAACATGACAAAACAGCAAAAAACGAACACGAGTTTCCAGGGTGAAAGTATTATGAAATGATATTGTATATATTATGTTAGATTTTGCGTAGTTTTGGGTAACTTCTGGCTCTTCTAGCCACACCCATATGTACCTGGGGCTGGGTCTGAACTTCCTGGCGCTGCCCGGTGTGTTGGTAGTGTTGGTGTTGTGTTCGGTGCTGTCGTCGGTGCGGCCCACACCGCTGTCCAGATCCTGGCTGTTGGACAGCAGCGGAGCCAGGCTGAGCAGGGGGGGCAGTGGCACCTCCTTCTCTCCTCGCTCTCCTTCCTCCTCTTCCTCTTCCTCCTCCACGTCACAGGCCGGGCCCCCTCCCCCCCGGCTGCAGAGGCTGTAGTATCCAGAGGGGGGGGCAGGAGGGAGGGAGAGAGTCAGCTCCACGTCTTCATCAGGACCAACAGGGTTTTCATTCTGGAAGGATGCAGAGACAAATGAAAGGAAAAGGTTTTTCACTGCTCATTTTTAAACTTAATCAAATTTAATAACCATGGTAAACCCAAAGTCAGCGGTGGGGGGGGGTCAAACTAATGAAGGAGACACACTAATACATCGTAGGTTGGGTTTATTGCTTGTTGGCTTAGTTTCTGTCTTATTGGATTGATTTATTATATAGTGTGTGTGTGTGTGTGTGTGTGTGTGTGTGTGTGTGACCTTGACAGAAGAAACTGGGTCACCTGGGATACGTATCTACATCTCTGTTCATCCATCATCCCTTCATCCCCTCATCATTTCCTCTCTCTGATCTCCTCTGTCTCTTCTCAGCTGGTTCTTATAAAACATATTATGTTTGTCTGCAGTCGCACATGCTGCATTATTATTGCATACAATAATAAATACATGGAATACATTACCAATTACAGAGCTTTACTTTCACAGCTGAATGCTTCATACATAAGGTCATTAAAGTTGAAGCATTCTTCCTTAGTATATTTCATGAGAATTTCATTCTGAGTTAGATGTGTGGACCGTGGACATATGTCAATACTATGCACAACTCCATAACAAAAGACATTTATAGAACATAATCCTAGGTGTTTCTGCTCCCCCATAAATCCCTACTTTATTTGCTCAGTGGATAAAACATCCATCCTCTCCTGTTCTCTCATTAGATCAGCGTGTCAGAGTTGTCTGAATCCTGGCTGAGTGACTGCTCATTCATGTGTGTGTGTGTGTGTGTGTGTGTGTGTGTGTGTGTGTGTGTGTGTGTGTGTGTGTGTGTGTGTGTGTGTGTGTGTGTGTGTGTGTGTGATGAATATGCCTTCTACAGTTCCTCTCTGTCAGCAGATGTGGACACACTCTGGGAGCTGCTGTCATACAGGAACATTTATCATGGCTTTGTGAATAATATTACACACAGAGTACACACAGCCATGAGTGTTGTGTATATAACGGGTGTGTTGGGGAGAAAAATGGCTGACTGTGAGTGAACACAGACTGAAGATCTGTGTTGGTATTAGGCTGTAAAAGGCAGAGCTGTGAGTTGCATTCTTTCAGTTAACTCTGAATTTCTCTGAACAGTGTCATTACTTCTAACCACCCCCTCCAAGCCCTCCGAGGAAATGGGTGGTTTTGTCCCCCTCTCTAATACGACCCACGGGAGCGTTTCCTAAGTTAGCAGCCCCTAGTAGCTGCAGGAAATACGTCTTCATATCTAAACCAGAAAAGGTTATGGTGGCGGTTTTAATCACGTGGTTAATGTTGTGAAACGGTCCCAGTTTGGTTAGGTTTAGACACCAAAACTACCGAGTTGACTACTGAGTTGATAAAAAGATGGAGGTTTGGGTTGAGATCAGACGTTACTTCACTCCCTGAAGGTTACCATGTGACGCAGAACCGTGTGTGTGTGTGTGTGTGTGTGTGTGTGTGTGTGTGTGTGTGTGTGTCTCTGTGTGTTTTTAATGTTATACATATGTGCAGCATAGTTTCTTTTAAGGGCAGCTGGGAGGAGCTTTAGCTATGTCGTTGTATTCATCTGACTCTCTGAAATCAATCAATATTGGTAGCAGGGAAACAAACTTCCTGCCCAACCTTTCCATTTCGAATAGGGCTGTCAAACGCTAAATTTTTTTTAGCGATTATTTGCTGAACTTCTATAGCTAAAGTTTAAATGTTTTATCACATGATTGAAATTCTATCATTTTGCATTTTGCGTTTTTAAGTACATATTAACAATGGAAAGCAGTTATTACCAGTGTATCTTGATTGGGAATCAAATTAATGCAAAGAAAGTGACTTTATGAACTTGATTTTAAGATTTGTATTTGTTTATTATTTATTTATTTATTTACTGTAAACAAAAGAAAAATGTGTGAATCTAGTCACATTTGAATCTAGAGTCAATATAGTGTGCAGTAACTCCTAAATAATGTTGATTACTCACTGACAGTGATCACCTTGCATCACTTTGCAGCAGTTCCAGTTTGGCTTCTCCGTGTCATCCATGCTGTGTATGTGTGAAACTGCTGTCCCCCTCGATAGCAATGTATAAGATGGATCAGAACATGCCAACCGTAGTACTTCTTTAAGACCTGAGTGTTGTGGTTTCAGTGTGTTGCCTTGGGTTTTCTTTTATTTCTGTTGTCCCGTTTATGGGTTTCTGTATATTTCTGTTGTGTATATTACTGTTCTGTGTATTGTGTTTTAATTCCTGTGTTCTGTTCCCCCTTGTGTTGTCTAGTGTTAAGTTTCTGTGTTTAGTTGATGCCATGTTTTCTGTCTGTTGTTCCCGCTTCCTGTTTTATTTTGATAGTCTGGTTTTCTGTCTTGTCTTGTCCGATTTACTTCCTGAGTTTCCCCGCCTTTGTTGATTGTCCTGCCCCGGCCTGATGTGTTTCACCTGATGTTACCACCTGTTCCTTGTTTGCTCCTTACCTCATGTGTTTAACCTCTATGTACCCCTTTGTGTCTTGTCAGATTGTTTTGTAGGCGTACCCTTGTGTTTCCTCCCTGTGCCCTGTGTTCATTCCTGCGTGTGCCCGTTTTGTTCCTGCCTATGTTTTGCCCTTTGGTTCATTATTTTGTGAGTGTTCCAGTCTTTGCACTGCCGTTTTTTGTTCCTCCCTCTCTCTGCATTTGGGTCCACATTCCCTGCTCCCACATCACACTGAGTCTTCTATGATGCTGACAGGTCTGCAGTTAGTTGCCACCCATTTAGCAAGAGCTGTAGTAATTTGTTTGGATTTGGTTTCATCCGCAGGTCGGCAAGTAGCACTCTCCAAAATAATGCTTTGCCTGAGCCCACTAGCATCAACCTGAGTCACGTTAACTGTACTATGCTTAGCTCGTAGGTGGTAGCTCCAGCTTGATGTGCTTCGGTGATATTTTAATTCGGCTTTAAACAATGTGCATGTGGCTTTTGACCCGTCCGGGAGTTTTGGAAAATAAAAAGCGCCATTCATAATTGAGTTGCTGCTCTCTTTCTCCATCATGCCTGCAGGCTGCAGCAGCAGGATGTGTTACGAGGAAGTATGGCAAAGTGCGGCAAAGGGTCAAAATAGTAGCCTGTTCGGCACTGAAGCCAAGTGAAGCGAAAATAAATTAATCAATGGCATCATGCGATTAAAAAACAATTAACGCGTTATGCTCTGCCCTCAATCGCATCGCGATTAACACGTTAATGCTGACTGCCCTAGTTATAAATAACAGAAGGGAACACTGGGAACCAAACTGTGGCTTTCAAGAGTCTTCTGTCTGGTGTTGGCCATCTTTAGAAAGTAAATTAATCAATGGCTTAGTGTGTAGGTGTAACACGAGAGCCGCTGTTACACCTCAACTTATGGATCTGGGTCTATTTCTGGAGCTGAAAACCAATAAATCCATTGTCACAGAAAAGATTTACTCATAAAAAAGTTTAGTTCACTATGTCTGTCCACTAGTTCTCTGAGAATCTCGTTTATATTCAGATAAACTGAGATTGGAAGTGTGTTTAAGTGTGTTGTGTATGTAGTAGTAGTTTTGTCTTTTAATCCAGATGTATTGCCCAGTAAAAAATTAAGATGTTCTTGCATCTTAAATCACTCCTCAGCTGAGAAGTTTACTGCAGCTTTTGTCCAAAGTGCAGTGCTGTCCTCTCATGCTGACATTAATGATCTGGTCCATTCATTCAACACAAATTGCATATCACTGTTGGATAAAGTGGCTACATGTCAAATGCGTCATGTTTCCCCCGTCAACTCATCCCCATGGCTTAGTGACTCCATACGCTGTTTCAGGCATACTTGTCGGAGGGCGGAACGACAGTGGAAATCCTCCAAGCTTCGTATTCACCAACTATATTACATGGACCTCTTAACTGAATACAACAACATGGTCAAGGAGGCGAGAACAATTTATTTTGCTAATCTTATTTCATCCAGTAAACAAAACCCTAAAGTCCTTTTTGAAACCAACAATATTGTCAATCCTGCTCCTCCTGAAGTGCCATTTTTCAAATAAGGACTGCAGTGACCAATCATGAACAATTTTGCTCCAATCTCGCTACAAGAACTCACTGATCTGGTTAGCAGTATGAAATCTTCCTCGAGCCCAGGAGATATTATACCAACTTCATTATTTAAAAATGTTCTGGGGTCTGTGAGTACTTGGGTTCTCGCTATACTCAACAGCTCTCTGCAATCTGAGTGTGTCCCTTCATATTTTAAACATGCAAGTGTTCAGCCACTTTTAAAGAAAACCTCACTCCCGGAAAATTATAGGCCCATTTCAAAAATGCCTTTTATCTCCAAAATTTTAGAAAAAGTTGTTGCTAAACAGCTCACTGCTGTCCTGAATGCACACAACATTTTAGACAAATTTCAATCTGGTTTCCGTCAGAAACACTCAACTGAAACCGCTCTTCTAAGAGTGTCCAACAATTTATTAATGTCCGCTGACAAGGGTTAATGCTCTGTTTTGGTGCTGCTGGATCTTAGTGCTGCTTTCGATACAGTGGTTCATAACATCATGCTTGAAAGACTTAAGCATTGGGTTGGTATCTCAGGAAGCGCCCTGGATTGGTTCACCTCCTATCTATCAGACAGAAGTATTTCTGTGTATCTTGGTCCCTATTCCTCAGAAACTGCAGCCCTTTCCTGTGGGGTGCCGCAGGGTTCTGTGTTAGGTCCGCTTTTATTTGCATTGTACATGCTCCCCCTGGGACATATAATTAGCCAAGTTGGAGATATTTCTTATCACTTCTATGCAGATGACATCCAGCTGTATGTCTCTTTTGAGCCAGAATACACTGATAAAGTGTTGAATTTGCTTAGATGTTTCAATTTGATCAAGGATTGGCTCGCAAACAACTTTCTACAGCTCAGTGAAAATAAGACCGAAGTCCTTATTGTTGCTCCGGACACTATAGCTTCCAAGATTAGTCAACTGCTGGGCTCCTTGTCCTCAGCTGTTAAGTCCAAACTGAAAAATCTTGGTGTAATATTTGATAATAACATGTACTTGGATCAACATATTAAATCTCTGACACGCACATGTTTCTTTCAATTAAGAAACACTGCCAAAATTAGAGGAGCTGTTTTACATTCTGAGCTTGAGACGATCATTCATGCTTTTATTTCATCTCGGCTTGATTACTGCAACTCTATTTTCACCTGTGTCAGCAAATCATCACAGGACCATTTACAACTAGTCCAGAATTCTGCTGCAAGGCCGCTAACCAGGTCTAGCAGGATGTCGCACATCACTCCGATTTTATACTCATTACATTGGCTTCCGATTAACTTCAGGATCAAATTTACAGTTTTGGTTCTGACTTATAAAGCTTTGCATGGTCAGGCTCCTGTGTATATCTCGGACCTGCTCCATTCATACACTACGAATAGGACCCTCAGGTCTTCTAACCAGGGATTACTGGTTGTCTCACGCACCCGTTTAAAGACTAGAGGTGACCGTTCCTTTGAAGCGGTGGCTCCAAACCTGTGGAATGCTCTTCCTATTGTTTTAACGTTCTGCAGTCTCTGTTGAAGCTTTTAAAAAGCAGCTGAAGACGCACTTGTTTAAATTTGCTTTTGATTCATGTATGTAAAATTTTGTCTTTTATTGACTGTTTTTAGTCTTTTAGTCTTTTTAGTTGTATAACTTACTATGTTTTGTACAAATGTTTATCATGTGAAGCACTTTGTGACTCTGTCTGTGAAAGGTGATATATCAAATAAACTTATTTTTATTATTATTATTATTATTATTATTATTATTATAGACACTAAAAACTCCTGGGTTATTTGTGTTGGGTTAAAATTATGGGTTATTTTGTCAGAGAGTAACCCATTTTCTGGGTTATAGGGCTGATATTTTGACCCAATGCCTGGGTTGTTTGGGTTTCTGCGTTATTTTTCAAAGAGTAACCCATGTTCTGGGTTATAGGGTTGGCTTTCTCTCTCTCTCTCTCTCTCTCTCTCTCTCTCTCTCTCTCTCTCTGAGTTGTCTTTACATCGGACCAGCTTATTTTCACCTCTAAACGACACTTTGGTTCCTGGGGCAAGCATTTTCATTTTACTGGTAGTATGTTGCAGAAAATGTGCTTGTTCAAACAGTGCTTCTAGAATAAACTCTTCTTTTTTATTAAGATGTATCTGAGTCACTGTATGCTACATTGGCTGGCTAGCTAGCTAGCTAGCTAGGTTAATGCTACGACAAATGTTAGCACGCTAAAACGTAGCTAACTAGCTAGCTCGGTTTAAGGAGATGTTTATGAATAAAACATTACTAACGATAGCTAATCTACCGACCATTAGTAACGTACGGACATTATTATTATTGGATATTTTCTTGCTGAAAAGTGAACATGCAGAAAAAGGAGGAAAATTTGTATTCAGCTATCATGTAGCCTATTTTGAATGCTCACGTTTCCATGTTGCATGTATTTTTAATTGTTTGTGTAACGTTACTAAAAGTTATGTATTAAGTACTTTATGTAGTTCCTTTTAAATAAAAAATGCAAAAATGTAATGCTGACAAATCGCAGGTTCCTGCCCGGGGGTGTGGTGTACGCTCTGATTTATACACAACTCCCTGGAAGTTATCTCTGTAAATTTGTTTTTAAGGATGAATATACAGAACACATTTGTAGAGTAGATTACACTCATTTTTAAAGGAGGGAATTTTGGACAGCCAAGAAAAAAAAATCTATTGTTTTTTTAGGTATAACCTTTTACATAAATCAGAATGATTTGAATGATATATGAACTAATCCCTAATGTAAAAACCTTAAGAATATAGAGAGGAAGGAAACTGGAAAGTTTGGAGTTACGTTATGTAAGTTCCATACATTACAGGTGAATAGTGTAATGCATTTTAACAACACGAGACTTCTTCCTTTTTACTGACATTAA
Source organism: Perca flavescens (assembly GCF_004354835.1). Taxonomy (NCBI): domain Eukaryota; kingdom Metazoa; phylum Chordata; class Actinopteri; order Perciformes; family Percidae; genus Perca; species Perca flavescens. The sequence goes on along the minus strand of NC_041337.1, from coordinate 39,609,674 downwards.
GACAATTATTTTCCTGTATTATAATTTTTCTGAAATGTTTCTGTTTAAATGCAAACAAGGCTTTATCTACTGCTAACTTTTGGGCAAATAGACAGGGTAAAATAAACATGTAATTGTGTATCTGTTTTTTTGTAATTGTCTGAAAGAAGACATGCTATGGAAGAAAAATAGCCCTCAGCCTTCTCAGCTGCACACCCCTCAGCCTCAGCAGCATCAGCCTCCTCCTCAACACACACAGGAGCAGCTAGACTCCGTTCATGCTGCTGGACCAGCAGGAAATGGAGCAAGAGTAGGAACAAATCTGAAAAACCTCTTCTGGGGCAGTGGACATAGCCCTGGAATAAGGAACCTGAAATTCCCTCCTTCAATTGGTAAGAAAGAAAAGTAGGAAAAATATATGTGTGTTCTACCTCAATGTTAAATGTTACTCAGATCATTTTAAAATGTGTGTTCACAGAAGACCTCCAGGACTACCAGCGGTACCATGAGGGCAGCTGCCCCACTTCCAAGCAGCTGGAAAATGCACAGTCCAATGTGTCGAGGGTCAGGTCTTTTATATTTTACCTGGCAAAGGGACAGACTGAATTGTTCAGTTGGCTGTTTTTAAGGAACATTGATGGCATCCAAAAGTAAGTGTGACTTTCCATATGAATTATTGTGAAGTGGTTATGACACACACCTGATGTGAACAGTGACTAACTCAAAGCCTATGTTTCTGCAGATACACAGCCCATCTCCAGTCCGTAGGCAAGACCATCACAACGGCACATTTCTACCTGAGGAACATACAGCAGTTCCCCAAATACTTTCGGGAAACCCTGCCTGCCCAGTCTCACCTGACTGCAATGGATGTGGTGAGCATGCTGTGCCCCGTCACAAAGTGCATCACAGACACAACCAGGAACGTTGTCCTGCACCAGCTGGCAGTGAAAAGCCACAAGAAGGCCAGGATAATATCCTGCAAGGACTTGAAGCGGTGTCAGGAGGGGGCCACACTGAGGATCCCAGAGCTGCTGGGTAGTGTGCATCCTCTTTCCAAAATAGTGAAAATAGTCCATCTCCAAAGGAGATGGACACAGATTGTTTGTGTGTGTTTCTTCCCCTTTGTGTGCTGAAATACTTTTTCTTCTCTCCTTTCAGACGCCCTGGAGGAGAACCACACACTGTCACTGCGGTACCGTTTTTACGGCTACTTTGCACCCTTCACAGCCTCCATTACGGTCATTGCCCAGGGGGTACTCGGTAACCCCTGGGTTTGCGAGGTCGAAGAGGCCGCAGAGGCGCACAAGCCTGGCGATGAGGGTTTTGTGATCTCTGTATAAGTATAAAAATCTCCTGTTGTCATCTCTGTGTCCTGTTGTCATCACTGCTTGTGAGTCTGTTGTTTTTGTTAATGTTTCCTCTGAAAGAGTCTGTCCATTTTCTGTGTATTGCAGATCAGGGAACACAAGACTAACAAGTCTTTTGGGGTGGCCCAAATGTTCTTAGAGACTGACGAGTTTCGATGGCTGGAGAGGTGGCTGCAGCTGCGGGTGGCCAGCAAGCAACCGAACCAGCTGGTCTTCTTCATGGCTGGGAAGGGCCCATGCTAAAACTTCTTGCACCACCTGCAGGTAGCATGGGCGGAGATGGGCCTTAAAAGGTCCCCCAACTTCACTGACCTGAGGACTGCTGTGTCTGCTCATGTAAGTTCTCCTCAATCACTTATCTGTTCATGCTGGATTTCATTAAAACTCTGCTGGCTTAACTAACAGTAGCAATCTTTTCTCTTCTACTGTTTTAAGGCCAAGAACAACCTTCTGTCGAGCAGCAGAAGATGGTGGTCACCTTTATGTGCCACAACATGGTCACCGCTGACTGCTTCTATGCCCTCAGCCTGAACGTGGCCCAGTCAAAGAGGATGAGGGACCATTTCCGCTAGGCCCTCACCCACACCGTGCCATCACCGGAGTCACCAGAAGCCTCCTCCTCCTCCACCACCAGGAAGAGTTCCCACAAGCCTGAGTCGTCCTCCAGTTCCAAGACAAAACCCCTGCCCTCTACCACGAGTCAGGGACCTCAGGACTGGAGAAGGAACTTCAGGACATGAAGGAGGAGAGGGAGTTTATCGCGAGGCTGCAAAATGTAAGTAAAACTCTAAGATATGTACTTTAAAGACTCAGTCCATTTATGTTTGTTACACCAGACCTCACTCTGTGTTTTGTGTTTGTGTTTCCTCAACAGACACCAGAGAAGGCCCGAGAAGTCTCGTGAACACGCCAGTGTGCTTCAACCTGACTTGTGTGGTGGGAAACGTCTTCAGGCACATGGGAATCACCAAAAAATAAGTTTTGTTTTTAATTCTTTGCTTTTGTATGAGCTGGATTATACAATACATCTACCAAACATATTATGAATAAAACAACATGGATATTCCATTACTATGGGTTCTTACCAACACATTTATGATGGGTCGGGATATTGCCATCCTTGTGTAACCCAGACTAAAAGGCACACAGGCACAGATTCACGAGGGAGTGTAGAGGGGCATTTTATAGCATTTTGATAAGATGCATAGTGATATTAATCAAATACAGTAATGCACACAAAAAAAATTCTATGGTTTCTATGGGAGAAAAACAAACATTAGCCATGCCCAACAGGAATTGGGATTTTGTACGTTGATACATTTTGAAACCACTGCACCACTTCAATACATGATACATGATGTATGTTCTAATGTCTAAGTTTTACATAAATTAAATAATATCTATGTGTATGTTGTCAGTCATTGTACATTTAGGTTGAAATTGAGTGATGCTTGACATTGAAATTATATCAAAATATGTCAATACATTTTGACGTAATTTTGACGTCAATGTTTGATGTCATATTGATGTTAAATTGTCATCAAATGCCCACTGGGAAGTGTGTGTGTTTTTTTATAGAGATTTTAATTTAATTTAATGCAATACAAATGTAAAAGTGCTTAAAGTGTGTAATATAATGTAAAATTACGTTTTACTTTCTGAAATAAGGCATACTGGCATGGTAACCCAAGTTAGGGTTATTTTTGACCCAACTCCTGGGTTAAAAAGGGACCAACTATTTTCTGGGTTATTTCAACCCAGAAAATTGGGTTGTTCTTTTGACCCAAGATTTGGGTCAAGTATTTAACCCAGAAGTTGGGTCAAAAAGAATAACCCAATTTTCTGGGTTGAAATAACTCAGAAATTGGTTGGTCCATTTTAAACCCAGGAGTTTTTAGTGTGTAGTATCAGACAGTTTAGGTGTGTTGTGTGCGCGTTAGCGTCAGAGAGTTTAAGTGTGTTGTGTGTGTGTTAGCATCAGACAGTTTAAGTGTCTTGTGTGTGTATAGTATCAGACAGTTTAAGCATGTTGTGAGCTGAAACATCACCTCTGTGTCCGGCCGGGCCAGCAGCAAAGAGAAGTTGATGTCCTCTCTGGTCAGAATGGTGACGGCTTCCTCTCTGTTCTGGATATCTACGCCATTAATCTAGAGAAGAGAGTTGATATTGCTTACTTTATATTCATTACCAAAAGTCAGATCATACATACTGTATAAAATGTGAGTTTCATAGCCTGATTTACAGATAGAAGAAGAAATACAAACCCTCACTCTGTTTTTATCCAATTTTGATCACCAGCCAACATGGCGACTAGATTTTAAAGTTACCAGGCAACTAGGTTTTGCCCTAGCCAAATGTTTTCCAGGCAAACTAACCCAGGTTCTTGTTCACCTTCTCTGTTTTAGTGTAGCTCATAATCAATAACACACACACTCAGCACATAGCCATTGGGACGACACATACCACAAGAAGAGTTTATTTCAGCACAATTCATAAACAACATAACTGAAAGTGTGTTACATTGTGTTACATTGCAACAATAAAAGTACTTTTAATTCAATTCAATTTTATTTATAGTGTCAAATCATAACAGGAGTTATCTCAGGACACTTTACAGATAGAGTAGGTCAAGACCACACTCTATAATTTACAAGGACCCAACAATTCCAGTGATTCCCCCAAGAGCATGCATGAATGCATAAATGCGACAGTGCCAAGGAAAAACTCCCTTTTAGGAAGAAACCTGGGACAGACCCAGGCTCTTGGTAGGCGGTGTCTGATGGTGCCAGTTGGGGATGTGATGAACAATGGCAATAATAGTCACAAAAAAGATAATGACTAGTAGTCGTAGTTGTAATAGTTCATGGTGTCATAGAGCACAGCAGGGCATAACAGGGCATGGCAGGGCGTTGGCCGGACATAGCAAGTCGAAGCCGGGCATTGCAGAGCGTAGCAGGGTGTAAAAGGGCACAGCAGGGCGTAGAGCAGGACCACGGCGACAGCTGCCACCGTGATGTCGGTGCCATCCTGATCCAAGGAAACATGCTGGGCGGAAAAAGAACATAAGGACTCTGGGGAATAAGCTCCCCGGAGATAGGTTAGTAACAAGTATCCTCGGACATGGATACACACAAATGGAAAGAGAGAGGAGAGAGAAGCTCAGTGTGTCAAAGGAGGTACCCCAGTAGTCTAGAACTATAACCACATAACTAAGAGCTGCAGAGAAGGGGAGATATTATTTGACATTTATTTATTGATGAGGAATAACCCCTTGAGATGAACCATCTCGTTTTCGAGGGGGTCCTCTAGTTCAGGTACAGAAATTGACATTGACCTTACAGCGGCAGTCAAACAGAAAACAAAAAACAAAACACAAAAAAACAACAACAATAAAAAACAACTTACTTTACAATAATAGTAAGTGCAAAAATACATAACTCATACAAACAAGACATTCACTCATACAAGACTCTCCAAAGGTTGCTCACTCATCCCTCAACAAAGTAAACACATGAACTATGTGAAATATGAAATATAAAATATATATGTACCGAAACACACATCTAGACACCAGTAAACACGTATGCACACATAAATGTAAGGAATTAATGCACCATGCTTAAAATAGGTTTCATTTAGTCCCGTTTAAGGGTATCAACTCTATCAGTGGTAACCACTGTAGGGCAGTAGTGAAGTAGTGGCCACCAATAATGCCCCGTATCTGTCCTGACCTGTACACTCAAACCAGCATATAGATCACAAAAAAATACAATTACATGTATTCTGAAGATATTGAGCTAGGGCATTTTTAAACATTGGAAAGGAAGTCAAAGAACGAATTGAAATTGGAAGGTTATTCCACTCATAAGGTGCTTTATGTTGAAATGCATAACTTCCTATTTCTTTATTGATTCGAGGAATGAGAAAATAAATTTGGTTATTGTGTCGCAAGTTATAAAATGAACTAAATAAGATTAGATATTGTTTTAAATAAGGATAGTCCATATAAATACATTTAAAAATAAATTGTAACCAATGAAAAACTGATAAAAGATAGGGAGGCTGTGTTCCGTGATTGTGGCTACACACCTTCCCCCGCCGGTCTAGGCAAACGCTGCAACTCCTCAAAGCCTAAATATAGTAAGCTTTCTATGAAGAGAAGTAGAGATAGGGAGGGGGTATGTCATGACTGTTGCTACACATGCTCCCCGCCAGTATAGTCGAACGCTGCAACTCCTCACTCCCTAACTATAGGCTTTATCGAAGAGGAGAGTTTTAAGTTTACTCTTAAAAGTGGTGATGGTGTCTGCCCCCCAAATCCAGATTGGGAGCTGGTTCCGCAGGAGAGGAGCCTGGTAGCTGAAAGCTCTGGCTCCCATTCTACTTTTAGAGACTCTAGGAACCACAAGTAACTCTGCATTCTGGGAGCGCAGTGTTCTAGTGGGACAATAAGGTAATATGAGCTCTTCAAGATATGAAGGTGCTTGACCATTTAGAGCTTTGTAGGTCAGAAGAAGGATTTTAAATTCAATCCTGGAAGTCAATGCAGAGAAGTTAATACAGGAGAAATATGATCTCTTTGTGAGAACACACGCTGCAGCATTCTGGATCAGCTAGAGAGTCTTAAGGGTTTTATTTGAGCATCCTGATAATAGGTAATTACAATAGTCCAGCCTGGAAGTAACAAATGCATGGACTAGTTTTTCAGCATTGTTTTGAGACAGGATATTCCTAATTTTGACAATGTTACGAAGGTGAAAAAAGGCTGTTCTAGAGGTTTGTTTTAAGTGGGCGTTAAAGGATATATCCTGATCAAAAATAAGTCCTAGATTTCTGACAGTAGTGCTTGAGGCCAGGGCAATGCAATCTAGAGTAATTGTTTCTTTGGCTAATGAGGTTTGGAGGTATTTAGGGCCCAGTACAATAACTTCAGTTTTGTTAGATCACAAAATTGTACATCATCCATGATTTTATATCTTTAATGCATACTTGAAGTTTAGCTAACTGACTGGTTTTGTCTGGCTTGATTGATAAGTATAATTGGGTGTCATCCACATAACAGTGAAAGTTAATAGAGTGTTTCCTAATAATATTGCCAAGAAGAAGCATATATAAGGAGAATAGAATTGGTCCAAGCACTGAGCCTTGTGGAACGCCATGGCTAACTTTAGCATACCTGGAGGATTTATTTTTAACATTAACAAATTGAGATCGGTCAGAGAAATAGGACTTAAACCAGCTTAGTGCAATTCCTTTAATTCCAACTAAATGTTCCAATCTCTGTAACAGGATGGTATGGTCAATATTGTCAAATGCAGCACTAAGATCTAGTAAGACAAGTACGGAGACAAGTCCTTTGTCTGAAGCAGTTAAAAGGTCGTTAGTCATTTTCACCAGTGCCGTCTCTGTGCTATGATGCATTCTAAATCCTGACTGAAAGTCCTCAAATAAACTATTGCTATGTAGAAAAACACATAGAATAGAAAGGGAAGGTTAAATATAGGTCTATAGTTGGCTAAGACCTCAGCATCGAGGGTGGGTTTTTTCAGAAGAGGTTTTATCACAGCGACTTTAAATGACTGCGGTACATAACCTGTTAATAGAGACATATTGATCATATCTAGTAGTGAAGTGTTAACCACGGTAACGCTTCTTTAAGTAGCCTCATTGGGATGGGGTCTAAGAGAAAGGTAGATGGCTTAGCTGAAGAGACCTATGACATTAGTTGTTGAAGGTCTATAGGATAAAAGCAGTTTAAGTATATGACAGGTCTTGTTGTTCTTTCTAGCAGTTTGTCGTTTAAAGGTGAACTGTTAGAGGTTGATGGCAAGAGGTGATGAATAGTATTTCTAATTGTTTTAATTTTATCATTAAAGAAGCTCATGAAGTCATCACTACTCAGAGCTATCGGAATAGAAGGCTCAGTAGAGCTGTGGCTATCTGTCAGCCTGGCTACAGTGCTGAAAAGAAACCTTGGGTTGTTCTTATTTTCTTCTATTAGTGATGAGTAATAGTCTGGCCTTTCTTAGGGCCTTCCTATAGGTTTTCAGACTATCTTGCCAATCTAAATGAGATGCTTCCAGTTTGGTGGAACGCCATTTACTTTCAAGTTTTCTCGACATTTGTTTTAATTTACGAGTTTGGGAGTTATACCAAGGTGGTAGTTTCCTTTTCTTCATCGTCTTCTTTTTGAGGGGAGCAACAGAGTCTAAAGTAGTCCACAGGCAGGCAGTAGCACCATCTGCACAATTATTAATTTGGGAGTTAACATAAAGGTCCTCTGCTTTATTAAAGCACGGTATTGAGTTTAGTGCTGTTGAAATATCTTCCTTAAATTTAGCTATAGCACTGTCAGATAAGCATCTAGTGTAGAATCTTTTATCTAATTTTGTATAGTCAGGTATTAAGTAATCGAAGTTATTAAGAAATGGTCTGATAATAAAGGATTCATATGCCAGCACCAGGTCGAGGGTGTGGTTAAAACAGTGGGTGGCCTTATGCACACTCTGACTGAAGCCAATATAATCTAGTAATGAGTTGAAACCAATACTAAGGCTGTCGTAAGCAACGTCCATATGGATATTAAAATCACCTACAATAAGTACTTTGTCTGATTTAAGGACTACATATAATAGAAACTCAGAGAATTCTGATTAAAAATCAGAATACGGACCTGGAGCTCGGTAGACAACAACAAATATATTCTTCATGGCCCAGCCATGTTTCTGTAAGACAGAATAGATCAATTTGATATCAAATCGTTTACTAGTACTGCTTTAATAGTCCACATCTAATTTTCCTATCCTGTTCTATCATTGCAGTGGTAGTTTTAATTCCAATTAGGTTGTTAAGTATTGCCCCTCTTTTGTTTACCTTTGATGTAACTGATCTGAGTCGAGGAACAGACACCGTCTCATTTTTTGGGACAGGCTGTGGCTGACGGGGAATGGATGCTAAATTGACTGTTTGCAGTCAATTTCTTATTACTTAGGGGATTCACCACTTTGTATGGTCTGTTGTTGATTATAATTGGAATAGAAGTAGTACTACATGTTACCCTGTAGAAAACATTTTCAGATCCATCCACTTGTAAGGTGCCATTAGGATCAATACCTGGGGAGCATGAATCTGTGATATTTTCTACAGAATGTCAATGCCTCAGTGTGGTCATTATGTTGTCAGATAGCAGCCTGGCTCCATGTCGGTTTGGGTGGAGACCATCATGCTTCAGCAGGCTGGGCCTCTCCCAGAACAAGTCAAAGTTGTTGACATAGGGAATGCTTAGGGAAGCGCAGTGGAGTTTCAGCCATGTGTGGAGCCAGAACAGTCTGGACCATCTCTCAGCACCGTTTCTGTAGGTAGGTAGAGGCCCAGAGATGATGATCCGTTTTCCTGTGCCCATCAGGGTGGTGATGAGAGTTTCTGGAGGCAGACTGGAATCAAGACATCCAACATTAGTGTGTGTGTGAGGGGTACATCCAATGATAATGGTGTCAAGGAACTGTTCATTTACCTTGATCTGGTGGAGAGTCGCTATTCTGTCTTCAAATATCACTATCTTCTGGCTGAACAGGAGGCACAAGTCACAGCCAGGTATACAGCTGAGGGGGGGGCATTGTGTAGCTTGCTAGTTAGCTAGTAGCAACGTTGACGGAGGCCCTCTCCAAAAACCGATCCCTCTTCACTTGCACTTCACAAGTCAACACTCACAGATGCTCCTGCTTGTGTTAGCAAGCTGTGGATAGTCCATCACTGCTGCCAAAATATAGAATAGAATTCCAAGGAGGCAAAAATCCTGAGGGATCCGTGTCACCTCCCTGATAGCAGACAGGCTAACTAGCTGTTAGCAAAACAGATAGCTAGAAGTTAGCTAACGGAGCGGAGGAAAGTTTTACAAACAGCGAAACACCAAAAGACAAACTGTCCTTAGTCTTTTAAGAGACAAAGGATAGTTATAATGGGAGATTTGTTTGACCCAACCTGTCTCCTTTCCAGGACATTTGGCACTCTTCTACTTCCTCACCTTACTTCCTGCTTTGCTCCCATTATAGTCTATATCCACAACATTCAACTTCCGGGATTGCTCCGTTGCCACCGGAAAAGCCGCCGGATTTCATTTCTCATTTAGGCCCGATGTCTGTTACCTTCCTCTTTCTTTGTGTTGGCATTCTAACCTCCGCTGAATTTATGAGGACTATGGTTAACTGCTCCTCAGATCTCTTTTGTCCTGCTATGTCCTGCAATGCTCTGCTGTGCCAAGCTACGTCCTCTAACGCCCTGCAGTGCCCCTCTATGCCATTAACTACTACAACTACTATTTCTGGTCATTGTTCCACATTACTGTCGCACTAAATGCTTGCTCTTGGGGGAATTACTGGAATTGTTTGTTTTGTAAATTATAGAGTATGGTCTAGACCTACTCCCTAACCCTTGAGATAACTCTTGTTATGATTTGATAGTATAAATAAAATTGAATTGAATTGAATTGAATCTCTGCAGGTAAATCCAGACAGCTAGCTAAACTATCTGTCCAATCTGAGTCAATAAACCAGAGCACGTTTTCCTCCCATCCCTGAATGCCGTGTGGAGTAGCCAGACCTTCCTCCAGGGCACTTTGGAGGAGGGTCTCGTAAAGCCAGACTACTCACGTCATAACTACTGACCTATGGGAGCGTTTTTTTGGGAAAAGACAGTCCCAAATGCTTCATAAGAAAACTAATAACTGTTCCACCAACATTCAGCTTTGTAGACCAGCAGTAGGATTTTGAAACTCGTCCTGTGACTCGCAGGAAGCCTGATTCTGTTTGAACCGTGTCCCACGTTTTTGGGAGAGGCCACAGCTGACCAGTAGGTTTTCATCTCTGTGGCGACGGCTGTCATGGGAACCGCTGCTGACATCATTCATCCAGTGCCCAGTAACCATGGCAATGCCAGGTGCTGCTGGGCTATTATTGTCACCTTCCACAACTTTAGCTTTTGCCTTTTCCCCCTGACTCTGTTTCAGTGTGGGGGTCGGAGGATAACGAGCCGAGAAAAAATAGATACATTTATTCTCTCTCGTTTTTCATCTTCAAACTGCCTTATGAAGGAGAGTCCACACACCCAGGGGGACAAAGCTACAAAAATTGATTTAACATTATATAAAAAACGTCAAACTCCTAATTAAACTCCCACTGACGGCTCCTTTTATAAACTAATACTGAGTTATTTATAATAAACTCAATCAATCCTATCACATAATCAACTCTAAGTAAAGACTCCTACACAAAATGTTGGAGTTATTTTAAATAAATGTTGGTACCCAAATACTTCCAGTTCTACTCACCTCATTTGGGAGATTTTTGGTTAATAACCAACTAATGCTTTGGCAGTGACAATTTGCTTAGGAACAAATAGTTTTGGAGTAGTTGAAATGGCATTTGTGAGGGTTTTAGAAGTGTGCGCAAATCGACAAAGATTTCTGAAGATGAAGGTTTTTAAACTGCATGTACATGATTGTTGATAGATGCTACTTCATTCATCCCTTATTTAGTGTAAGCAAGAAGCATGTTCAGTTTCAGTTTATTTAGTTGTTTTCTTTCCTTTTCCTGTTTTGGACTTCCTGGAAGCAACAATATATCTACTTTATTTATTATCCTGTTTCCTTTCATCACTGGCAGCCATCTGTCTTTAGACACTTGGACATATATATATATATATATATATATATATATATATATATATATATATACATATTTATACATACATATATATACATACATATATATACACACATATATATATATATATATATATATATATATATATATATATATATATATATATATATATATAGCCGTGTCCTCTCTCTCGCTGGACTGCTGATTGGTTACCTGCATGCTAAGGTGCAATTTCCACTGGGGACTTTTATAACTAGTTTGATATTAATTTATTTTTAAGTCTCGGTGATCGGCCCCTATTTAGAGCAATAAAGAAAGTAAGAGATCTCTTTCTTATACGTAGTTTATTAGCAGCCTACTATTCTTTCTTGCATCATTTATCATTATGGTCAACATGGGGCTTAGCTCAAGAAAAATGTTCCACATTGTGGAACAGTAACGTTTATCTTATCTTAATTATTTCCTGGGGTTTGTATCACCATAGTCCCTAAACTTATGTAGAAAAGCAGGAAATGAGAATCAAATTTTGTAGTTTTGTGTCCCCCCCATAAACCAAAGTTAGCCCCTTGCCTGCATCAGTTTGAGTTGACGGGCCAATCAGAGAGCCCGGTGTCTCTGCTCGCTCAGCATAGCAGAGAGTTTAGGATTTCATATCTTGGTGCTCCCTTACAGAGCCACTCAGGGTTTTAAAGTTTCCCTTGGACACATTTTAAGACTTGGAGGCCGCTAAGGTTCTGAATAGAAGTCGATTTAAAAAGCAGCTGAATCATCTGTTGTGCTTTAAACTTGTGTCTTATGTCTGTTCTCTTAGTGTGTTTTATCACTGCTTTATTTACTCGACTGCATTATTTTCTTTGACGGTGAAGCACTGTGAAAGGACAGACGCAGGATCTCTGCTGCGTTACAGGAGTAGATTTAGATGGAATTATTAAATGATCTTCATGTACACTAACAATAATCGTATGGTGGTTTCAGTCTGACAAACAGCTGAACAGAGAAAATTGTCTCTGTCTCTCGCTCTCTCGCTCTCTCTCTCTCTCTCTATTATCTGTATCTATCTCTCTCTCTCTCTCTCTGTCTATTATCTGTATCTATCTCTCTCTCTCTCTCTGTCTATTTTTAGGACAGCAGTAACTGGGCTTCTGACGGCTCTCTCTGATTGGCCGAGACTGTCCCGGGGGTTCACAGGTATACATTTAGAAACTCTTTCTAACCCTCAGAGAGCCGGTTCATTTATCAGAGGACAGGTTTGTGTTTCAGTGTGAACCCTGAAGGTCAACATTCACTTTTCATTCATCACTCAGACACTTTAATTGATTCAGTTAGAAAAGGTCTAAAGTTTTTCCGGAGGAGAAGTCACAGGCTTGTTAAAGGGTTGAATCTCTGGGGACAAAGATACAAAGATAAAGCTCAATGAGGGGAAAGAAATCTTATTTTGGTTTCAGCATGGTTTTGCTAGTTTATGTAACTCACGTTACTCTGCGTACTTTTCGGGCTCAGTGTGTAAGAACCTAACCCTAATCTTAATGCTTAACAACACTTTAATGTCTAGTTACATGTTGTTGTGTGTCTACTGTGTGTACCTGCAGTATTCGGTCTCCCTCTCTGATTCGTCCGTTCTTTGCTGCTACGCTGTTTGGATTTACCTAAAGATGAAAAGATGCAGAGAAAGTTATATATATGTATAGAGAGAGAGAGAGAGAGAGAGAGAGAGAGAGAAAAGAAAAGTTAAAGGGAAAGAGAAAGTTTAAGATAAAGAGAAAGTTAAAGAGAAAGTTAAAGAGAGAAAAAGAAAGTTAAAGGGAAAGAAAGCAGATGGATAAATAAATGAGGTCATGAATTAAGAACCAAATAAATCAATACATAAATAATAAATAAAGTAAATGGTTTCAGCAGAATGAATGGAGAGAGAGAGGGAGGGAGGGAAAGGGCGTATTTGAAGAGGAAGAAAAGATGAAAGGATGTCTGAGCATCACCTCTCCAACATAAATCCCAAGATCGTCTTCGTTATCGGTCCGGTAGCAGACGGTCAGACCCAGTTTCTCCCGCTGGCTCGATTTATACAGAGACACTTCCTGTTATACAGAGACACTTCCTGTTATACAGAGACACTAGAGACACTTCCTCTTCATACAGAGACACTTCTTGTTATACAGAGACACTTCCTGTTCATACAGAGACACTTCCTGTTCATACAGAGACACGTCCCGTTTATACAGAGACACTTCCTGTTATACAGAGACACTTCCTCTTCATACAGAGACACTTCCTGTTCATACAGAGACACGTCCCGTTTATACAGAGACACTTCCTGTTTATACAGAGACACTTCCTGTTTATACAGAGACACTTCCTGCAGGAAGAGAAGAAGGAAAGATTATCTGAAGGTTCATGAAGAAGTAACTGACATTCGGGGCCTAAAGGAAACATTTTTTTGTTAGTTTTAGGAACATTATGAAAGCTGTGGATGGTTTTGCAGTAAAAGCAGAAATGTGTGTTTTCTTGTTGACTTATTTTGGGTTCCTCACCTCGTACTGCAGGGCGTCCTGTCGGTCCACCTCGTGGTTGGAGACATCGAAGTAATCGTCGGGGTCGTTGAACTCAAACACACAGCTGGAACACACAACAATCAATCCCATAATATCCATTAGTGTTTTCCATCGGTTTGTGGAGGACTTAAAGGGATACTTCACAGATTTAGCATTACGCTTTGTATCAGTAGAAACCCGGTAGTATTTTTGAATGACCCTGCCTCCCTCCCTCATGTCCCCCTGAGACCGCAGATCTCTGTGTTGTGGGTCTGAAAAAATCTTCCGATGACGCAAAAATTGTCGTTTTGCATCATCGGAAGATTTTTTGCAACCGCTCTACCACTGAGCCACAGCCGCCATTTTTCCATACTGTCTATGTTCTTTACAGCAGAAAACCTTTACAACATTATGTGCATTTAAACTACCGCACATGTGTACCACTGGAATACATTGGTACAGATCGGAGAATATGCAGGACACTTTATTACAGACGGAATACTCAACACACTGTGTGAGCTTCGCCTGCTACGGGGACCAGAGCGGTCTTGCTCTATGCCGCTAGCCGGTAAGGAGACATCCTCAGCGGTGCAATGCAGAACGAGGGCTGGACGGGACTGGACTATGAGCTAGCTAGGTGGAAAGCTAATGCTAGCCGGCCACCTGTTCCATCAATCCTGCTTGCAAGTTTCCGCTCATTAGACAACAAACTGGACTACATCCAACTTCAATGAAACTCCCAACATGAGTTCAAAGACTGCTGTGTTTTTGTTGTTGTGGAAACATGGCTGAACAAATCCACCAATTTCTAAAAGAAATTCACATTTCTACTACATAAGTGACCCAATTTAAAGATATATGAATCTTTCTAACGGTGAAATATCCCTTTAAGTGCTTTAGGCGTAAATCCCTCCAGACAATATACACAACATGTAACAGACATCATAGTATAGATCTTCCAAACGTGAGATTGTTTTATTATCTGACATGTTGGACGTACAACTGGTTGATGGCGTCCATCTCTCCAGGGGGAGGGGAAGGGGGAGCGGGGGGAGAGCCTCCCCTGTCGCCGTAGTGATGACCTCTAGTGTTCTGGAAGCTGATGTCCGTCTGCGTGGCGTTGTCGACGCAGTCAGGGATCGCTACCATGGCATCAGAGCAGACAGAGCCGTTTCCATTAGCAATAGTGCTGCACACTAACATTCCTGAGAGGACAGGGGGGGACAACACACAGAAATAATAATATATTATATATATATATATATATATATATATATATATATATATATATATATATATATATATATATATACACATCGGTGAGAAAAACCTCAAACATCTGACTTCATCCATCACAAAACTTAAATGAAAGGGACGTCAATGTGTCTCTGAATCAATAATCGGCTGGTAAACATTACGTCATTTAAATGTGAGATCTGGATCAGAAGTTTCTCTGATGTGACTTGAGACTCTGAGACTCAAGACCCTGAAGCCCAATTCAGACCAAACAACATTGCGACAACACGAAACCGTTTAAGAACGTCACAGACAAAAGTTTCAGCCGTCTGAACCGGCCCATCTCAACTCAACTCAAGCCAGCTAATGGTTTCGCTAAGACTCAGCTGGTCGAGTCTCCAGAGTCTGGTTTTAGAACGTAAGAGACGATTCCTGTTTCAACAGCCAATAGAGAAGTCAGCTGGTCGAGTCTCCAGAGACTGGTTTTAGAACGTAAGAGACAACTCCTGTTTCAACAGACAATAGAGAAGTCAGCTATAAACTACTGAAAAAAAATTATCCATAATCTACTTCATTTTTATCTTACAAACTGCTGGTCGACATGGCAGAGTTTTAGTAAGTAACGTTATATGGTCAAGCGACCTAGAGAGTGACTGAAGAGAGAGAGCGCCCAGCGGTGTCAGAAAATAGCAGTGAATCAAAGAGATAAAACATTTTCGCCGACTGATCACTAGAAATGCATCTGCATCTAAATATCACTAATCTTATCCACATTCATATTTTGACAAAACCAATTATATATCCAGCTACAAAAAGCCTAAAAGTCGGATGTTAGAACGGATGTACAAAGAGGCGTTGCTATGGAGATGATACACCGTCTCGTCGCATTGGTGTCAACTGGCAGAAGTTTACATTCATCTTGTCGCAAATGTTTGGTCTGAACTGGGCTTAAGACTTGACACTATGAGACTTGAGACTTAGAGACTCTGAGATCAGAAGAGTAGTTTTTATAAAACATACAATACATGCCTAAAACTCCCATTTAGGACCGACATGCAGCGCCTTTAGTGAGAGAGAACAGAAAGAAAATCAGAAAATCAAAGCAGAAGGAAGCCATGAAGCAAACAGCAATCTTTTTTATTGCATGCTGTGTGTTTGCTTGAATAAATGAAAGAGGATACAGATGTCATATGACTGATATTGAAACAGATTAATTGCTGATAAAATGCTGCAGTTACATCAGAAAAAATGGTAGAAGTTAAGTGATCACACAGTTATTTGATATTATAGAAGATAATTCAATTCAATTCAATTTTATTTATAGTATCAAATCATAACATAGGTTATCTCGAGACACTTTACAGATAGAGTAGGTCTAGACCACACTCTATAATTTACAAAGCCCCAACAATTCCAACAATTACAGTAATTCCCTCAAGAGCAAGCAGTGCGACAGTGGCGAGGAAAAACTCCCTCTTGGGAAGAAACCTCGGACAGACCCAGGCTCTTGGTAGGCGGTGTCTGACGGGCCGGTTGGGGGTGTGATGAACAGTGGTGATAATAGTCACATTAATAATGGAACAGTGATTGGATGTAGCGGGAAGCTGCAGGGTTCAGCAGGAAGCAGCAGATAAGAGGGACAGAGGAGAGGAAATGTCAGGAGATATAAGAGGGGAAAAGATAAAAGATGAGAAAACGTGAAGAGGAAGAGGATGAGACCATTAGATGAGATGTGAGGTGGCAACACCGTGGGAAAGACAAGGAAGAGGATGAAGCGAGGTTTGGATCAGGAGTAATGAAGAGAGATATTAGAGGATGAAATGGAAAAAGAGGACCCCGTCTGACAGCAGCTTCACCATGTTTCCATCCACACGTTTTCAATCTGATGAGTTTATGCGTTAAACGCTGATGGAAACGTTATTTGCTGAATTATTAATGAATTGCGTTTGCGGTCATTTTAGCAACTCGCAGAAGTTTTTAGATCATTTTGTCTTTCTTTGCAGACACAGTGGGTTTCAACAATGACAGATAAGAGTGGAGGAACAAGGAGACGACAGGCTCTTTAAATTAACGAGCGAAATATTACGGCGATTGTAGACACGTGCATCCGCATCATCACAGCAACAAGTTTTTATTGGCTTTAAAGCTGTTGGATGGAAACACACTTTCACCGACTTTATTCACATGAATGTTTTCAGCGCTTCAGATAATTTCATTGACAATGAGAAAGAAAAGAAAGAGGAAGTAAAGGCTCTGACTAGGGCTGGGTATCGTACCACCACTTCCATACCGCTTCCTTGACATTACGGCACAGATCTTTGTGTTTATGTTCCAGCTCAGGCTACGTGAATGTCTCTGTGTGACGTAGAGTTTCTTCTGCTTGTCTCTACATCGTGTAACATTAGACAGCCAATCACAGACATCATTAGATCTTGGTAGAAGCATGCTGCGTGCTGATTGGCTCTCTGACGCTGATGACATTTAGAATTCGGTGAAATATAAAACATGTCAGTAAGACATGTTGTACCTTTCCTCCTGTGACTCCTGCGGGACGACCCCAGCGGCTGCAAAGGCTGCTGGGAGATTTGTGGTCTGTCCAGCGGGAGCTGAGAGGATCTCCGTCCTCGGACCTGAAGATTCACAGTTTCTCTCGTTAATAACCAGGATTCATGGGGAAATAAAATATCAAATGACTGTGACTAAACTCAGGGTTCACAAGTCAGTAAAAGACTTGACTGCCTGCCGCTTCTTTAGTCTGAGACGGAGAAAGAGATGCTCCGTATTTCCTAAAAGCAATCTCAAGGGTCCTGGGCGGCGCTAAAATCTGGAAGCAGCAATAGTCCTTGGAAAATATATAGAAAAGGAGAGGGATGTTAACAAAAATAATAATTTATTTTATTTGTTCACGCCACCCAAGCTTTTGTGTGAGTGATCCTTTGAGTTTTATTACTGAGGATGCAACATTCCTCTCTCACAGCAGACATCAAAACTCGTCATGGTGATATGAATTATTTTAGTGAAGAGGAAACCACCAAGAGCATCCAGCTACCTGTCATACTTTAAAAGACTTTCACACGTATTAAACCTTTGTCACATAAATTAGAAAAAGCTGTGACACTCTGGAGGAAATATTCTTTCTCTAGCATCAGCTTTATGGGAGAGGAAGCTTATTAAAGATGAATTATGGGATGGAGTCATGGAGCCTTACCTTTATGTTTCCTTGTCTGTCCATCGGCCGCAGGGAGTCACTCCGTCCTTTCTGCTAATGAGAGACAGATGTTAGGAGACAAAAATAGAGATGATAGGAGACATCTGGTTTGTTTGTTCCAAGACGTTTTTGTAGAGTATCAAACGCTGGTGTACGGTGATCTTGTTTTCTTATAATTATTATTATTATTATTGTCCAGGTCAGGCAGGGTATCCGAGGATATCGTTCGATGGTTTGAAAAGAAAAGGAAACAGAGTTGTTTTTAACTTTAGGGAACAAACAGAGCTACGTCACGTTCTGCGTCACTGTGGTAACCTTCAGGAAGTGAAGTAACGTCTGATTAGAACCCAAACCTCCATCTTCTTATCAACCTAACTCAGTAGTTTTGGTGTCTAAACCTAACCACACTGGGACTGTTTCAGAACGTTAACCACATGTTTAAAACCGCCACCGTTACCTTCTCTGGTTTAGCTATGAGGACGTATTTCCTGCAGCCACAAGGGGGTGTTCATTTATATCTTGATATTTTTAGCATGTAGCCTGCTGTGAGGGACATCCAGCGATTATCCCATAAATGAACTGCCATTGATTCATACTAGGATTTGGGTAAACCAATCAGAGGCAGAGGAAGGTGGGACATTCCTTCACCATCCTGGGAAACACACTGTTGATGTGTCAGCCATTTAAAAAGATCTGGCTGCCTTTTCCTCAGAAAACAGCTTATCCAACTGAGCCTCTGTGGCTGGGACTAAAGTTAAACACAATAACACAATCTAATCTTTTCAGTGTAAAGCGTTTCACAGTGTCGGTTTATGAGTGTGTCGGATTATTGAGTAACAACGTTCTTTATGTCGGTGTGACTGAATGATGTCCTTGATGTTTTTCTCTTTGTTTGAGGTTGCTGTGGATGAAATAAAGTGCATCTGTTGCAGATAATGAACGGGCTTGGAGATGGATTAATGGATGATTTTAATATTCACAACACCGGTGTCTTTGTTTGTCTGAGAGGATTTAGCCATCGACTGAGAAACAGTCAAGTTAATTACGGCGTTCCCTCTCCGGGTGTGTGTGTGTGTGTGTTAATGTGTGTGTGTGCGTGTGTGTGTTAATGTATGTCTGTGTGTGTCTGCGTGTGTGTATGTGTGTGCATGTTAATGTGCATGTGTGTGTGTGTGTGCATGTGCGTGTTAATGTGCGTGTGCATGTGTGTAATGCTCTGCCACATTAGCCCGACAGAAATCCCAGCTAAGTGAAGTGTGAAATGAATAAAGAGCTGACTGAGAGACTTCTCAACCAGGAGCCTGTTGTGTTCAGTCTCATTCATTATAACGTACCTTGGTTGTGACATTGTATCAGCTTTAGATAAAAACAGCGCTGTGACCATTGCCTGCTATTGCAGAGGTTGCAGAACATTGGTTTTGATATAAATGTGTGTAATTGGTTGACGAACTACCTAACAGAGAGACAACAATCTCCATCCATCCATCCATCTTCGTCCGCTTATCCGGTGTCGGGTCGCGGGGGGAGCAGCTCCAGCAGGGGACCCCAAACTTCCCTTTCCCGAGCAACATTAACCAGCTCCGACTGGGGGATCCCGAGGCGTTCCCAGGCCAGGTTGGAGATATAATCCCTCCACCTAGTCCTGGGTCTTCCCCGAGGCCTCCTCCCAGCTGGACGTGCCTGGAACACCTCCCTAGGGAGGCGCCCAGGGGGCATCCTTACCAGATGCCCGAACCACCTCAACTGGCTCCTTTCGACGCAAAGGAGCAGCGGCTCTCTCCGCTCCTCACGGATGACTGAGCTTCTCACCCCCCTATCTCTAAGGGAGACGCCAGCCACCCTCCTGAGGAAACCCATTTCGCCGCTTGTACCCTGGATCTCGTTCTTTCGGTCATGACCCAGCCTTCATGACCATAGGTGAGGGTAGGAACGAAAACTGACCGGTAGATCGAGAGCTTTGCCTTCTGGCTCAGCTCTCTTTTCGTCCTAACGGTGCGATAGATTGAATGCAATACCGCACCCGCTGCGCCCGATTCTCCGACCAATCTCCCGCTCCATTGTCCCCTCACTCGCGAACAAAACCCCAAGGTACTTGAACTCCTTCACTTGGGGTAAGGACTCATTCCCTACCTGGAGAAGGCATTCCATCGGTTTCCTGCTGAGAACCATGGCCTCCGATTTAGAGGTGCTGATCCTCATCCCAACCGCTTCACACTCGGTTGCGAACCGATCCAGTGAGTGCTGAAGGTCGCAGGGCCGATGATGCCATCAGGACCACATCATCTGCAAAGAGCAGCGATGAGATCCCCAGCCCCCAAACTGCAACCCCTCCCCACCCCGACTACGCCTCGATATCCTGTCCATAAATATTACAAACAGGATTGGTGACAAAGCGCAGCCCTGGCGGAGGCCAACCCTCACCTGAAACGAGTCCGACTTACTACCGAGAACCCGGACACAGCTCTCACTTTGGTCATACAGAGATTGGATGGCCCTGAGTAGAGACCCCCTCACCCCATACTCCCGCAGCACCTCCCACAGTATCTCCCGGGGACCCGGTCATACGCCTTCTCAAATCCACAAAACACATGTAGACCGGTTGGGCATACTCCCAGGCTCCCTCCAGGATCCTTGCGAGTGAAGAGCTGGTCCGTTGTTCCACGACCAGGACGGAATCCGCATTGTTCCTCCTCAACCCGAGGTTCGACTATCGGCCGAACCCTCCTTTCCAGCACCTTGGAGTAGACTTTACCAGGGAGGCTGAGAAGTGTGATACCCCTATAATTGGCACACACCCTCTGGTCCCCCTTTTTAAAAAGAGGAACCACCACCCCAGTCTGCCACTCCTTTGGCACCGTCCCAGACTTCCACGCAATGTTGAAGAGGCGTGTCAACCAGGACAACCCCTCCACACCCAGAGCCTTGAGCATTTCTGGACGGATCTCATCAATCCCGGGGCTTTGCCACTGTGTAGTTGTTTGACTACATCAGTGACTTCCGCCTGGGAAATCGACGACAATCCCCGTTATCCTCCAGCTCTGCCTCTAACATAGAGGGCGATTAGTCGGATTCAGGAGTTCCTCAAAGTGCTCCCTCCACCGCCCTATTACCTCCTCAGTGGAGGTCAACAGTGTCCCATCCTTACTGTACACAGCTTGGATGGTTCCCCGCCCCCCCCTCCTGAGGTGGCGAACAGTTTTCCAGAAACACTTTGGTGCCGACCGAAAGTCCTTCTCCATGTCTTCTCCAAACTTCTCCCACACCCGCTGCTTTGCCTCTTTCACGGCAGAGGCTGCAGCCCTTCGGGCCCCTCGGTACCCTGCAACTGCCTCCGGAGTCCTCCGAGATAACATATCCCGGAAGGACTCCTTCTTCAGTCGGACGGCTTCCCTGACCACTGGTGTCCACCACGGTGTTCGTGGGTTACCGCCCCTTGAGGCACCTAAGATCCTAAGACCACAGCTCCTCGCCGCAGCTTCAGCAATGGAAACTTTGAACATTGTCCACTCGGGTTCAATGCCCCAGCCTCCACAGGGATGCACGAAAAGCTCCGCCCGGAGGTGTGAGTTGAAAGTCTGTCGGACAGGGGCCTCCTCCAGACGTTCCCAATTTACCCGCACTACACGTTTGGGCTTACCAGGTCTGTCCAGAGTCTTCCCCACCCCTGACCCAACTCACCACCAGATGGTGATCGGTTGACAGCTCTGCCCCTCTCTTCACCCGAGTGTCCAAAACATACGGCCTCAGATCAGATGAAACGATTATGAAATCGATCATTGACCTTCGGCCTAGGGTGCTCTGGTACCAGGTACACTTATGAGCATCCCTATGTTCGAACATGGTGTTCGTTATAGACAATCCATGACTAGCACAGAAGTCCAACAACAAACAACCACTCTGGTTTAGATCAGGGAGGCCGTTCCTCCCAATCACGCCTCTCCAGGTGTCTCCATCATTGCCCACGTGTGCGTTGAAGTCCCCCAGCAGAACAATGGAGTCCCCCACTGGAGCCCCATGCAGGACTCCAGTCAAGGTCTCCAAGAAGGCCGAATACTCCGAACTCCTGTTTGGTGCATATGCACAAACAACAGTCAGAGTTTTCCCCCCCACAACCCGCAGGCGTAGGGAGGCGACCCTCTCGTCCACCGAGGTAAACTCCAACACAGCGGCGCTCAGCCGGGGCTTGTGAGTATCCCCACCCCGCCCGGCGCCTCACACCCTGGGCAACTCCGGAGAAGAAAAGAGTCCAACCCCTATCCAGGAGTATGGTTCCAGAACCGAGACTGTGCGTAGAGGTAAGCCCCACCAGATCTAACCGGTAGCGCTCCACCTCCCGCACCAGTTCCGGCTCCTTCCCCCACAGAGAGGTGACGTTCCACGTCCCCAGAGCCAGCGTCTGCCGCCCGGGTCTGGTCCGTCGAGGCCCCTGCCCTTCACTGCCACCCATGTGGCATCGCACCCGACCCCAACGGTTCCTCCCACAGGTGGTGGGCCCATGGGCTGGAGAGATGGGAGCCACGTAATCTGTTAAATTAATAAGCTACAATTCTGAGTTTTTATCAGTAACAGAAGGTGTTCCACAGGGATCAATCTTCGGTCCAGTATCATTAATATAATCTCATTTTTGGTAAACTGCCCATCTTTACGCGGATGACACAGTGCTGTATCATGTTGCTGATTCTGTTCATCTAGCAATGGAAACTTCCAGCGTTCCTTAAATATTCTTAGAGACATAAGACTTGAACTGCTCTCTGTTAAAACAAGACAAACTGATACAAGATGCTACAAAATGGAAATATTTCCAGAAAAATTAAAAAAAGAGCCAAAATAGACAAAATAGACAAAATAAACTGAACACCATTCAGAACACAAACAACAAATAAGCAACTACAATAATATTGGTCATGTTCAGGTTAGGCTCAGTCCTCCTCGCTCTTAATTTTACAGAAACATAACTCATTGATTTTTTTTTTCTTTTAAGATAAGTTTTTGACCTTTATTTTTGAAAGGACAGATGAAGACATGAAAGGGAGAGAGAGGGGGAATGACATGCAGCAAAGGACCGCAGGCCGGAGTTAAACCCACAGCCGCTGCGTCATGGAGCAAACCTCTCCATATGTGTGCCTGCTCTACCAACTGAGCTAACCTGGCCACAACATAAGTCATAGATGATAGAAATTAATTTGCATCCATCAGTGTCCGTGTTTAACTCATCAGCTGGAACAAATCAACCCGTTGGAAGATATTAGTATTTGTTTGGACCGGCAGAACTGATTTAAATCAAAGTGTTGATGACGCGCCGCAGCTTTAAACAGATCGCTGATCGCACTTTATCTCCATCAATACCTCGTCCTCCTCCGGGGGAGTCAACATGTTTCTCCTCCCCCCCTCATTAAATATTTACTGACGCCATCAACACACACACACACACACACACACACACACACACACACAGACAGATACACGCACACACACACACACACACACACACACAGACACACAGAAACAGAAATAGTTCCACATCGACACACTTTCCACTGGCATTTATTTCACACGTATCCTAATGCACACACACACACACACACACTCACACACACAGAGAGACACACACACACACACACACACACACACACACACACACAGAAACAGATATAGTTCCACATCGACACATTTTCCTCTGGCATTTATCTCTTTCAGGCATCCACACATATCCTAATGCGCACACACACACACACACACACACACACACACACACACACACAGAGAGAGACACACACACACACACACACACAGAGAGAGAGACACACACACAGACACACACACACATAACACACACACACACACACAAACACGCACAGTATCTGTTGGGATGAGGGATCAATTTTTCATCCCAGCATGCCGAGGGGGAAGCAGAGATACTTTAATCAGACCCGAGAGAGAGAGAGAGAGAGAGAGAGAGAGAGAGAGAGAGAGAGAGAGAGAGAGAGGATGATATCAGAAGAAACTGGGAAGAAATGGATAAATGGAGAAGTGGGAGAGGATGAAAATGTAAAACAGCAGAGAGGGAAGATGGGAGTGTGAGAGAGGAGTGTGATCCTGAGTCTGATCTTCCTCTGATCATCTGATGAACAGACCATCCACTGCTGTCTCTCACAGAGCCGGGCCAGCTGTTCCCCTGCTTATAGTCTTCATGCTATACTAAGCTAAGCTAAGCTAACATCCTGACTGAACACTAAGAAACTAGATCTGCTATGGTATCAGTAGTTCATTATATATCAGTTAAGTTTTTAGTTTGGAGTCTAAATGGCTGAAAACCCTCAGAGCTGTTAAACTAATGTCTCTTTTTCATCTCTCTCACAGTAAAGGCAGCTGGTGTGTGTGTGTGTGTGTGTGTGTGTCATTACTGCCAGCTCCACTGTGAGAGAGCATAAATACAGTTTCCCTAACGGTTACCGCGGCAACAGCATCCCGTTGAGGCAAATTGGAGAGTCAAGAGAGGAAGGGGGGGGGGCGGAGGGGGGAGAGAGAGTATATATATATATATATATATATATATATATATATATATATATATATATATATATATATATATATATATTTTTTTTTTTTTTTTTTTTCTAGGAGACAGAGAAGAAAAGAGACTGATGGACAGAATGTAAAGAATGGAGGGAGATGAAGAGATTAAAGAGGAAGAGAGGAAAAGATGCAACAGAGAAACAAGATTGTAAAAGAAGCAGTAGTTGTGTTAGAAACCGTTCCCTTTAACAGAAATAGTTCCCTACATAGTGTGTTCACCATTTTTTAGTGGAGTTTGAATTCTCCGCCTGTTGATTTCCTTCTCTCTATAGTCCACTATAAAATACCCACAATGCACTGCTAATCTGAGTGTACATACAATGTAGCCTCCTGGTTATTTTCACATCACACGCTATGTATTAGCTTTAAATCAGATTAATTTGCATAACTTTGGCTGTTAGTGTAACGGAGATAAAAGAATATAAAAGTGTTTTTTCTGTGTCTGCAGCTGATCCATAAACATGATTAAGTTTGAGCTTTGACTTCTGAGACGCTTGGAGACTCGACACGCTCAACGCCTTCAAACCAAACTCAGTTTCCACATAAATGTTTGTAAAGTCTGTTATTCTAAAACATTTATTCAGGAAGCTGACAGCAGCAGCCTCTTTACGTTCACAGTTTAAAGTCTTCTTCTCTACAACATCGAGTGTTTATAAAGTCTCAACATCAGATGAAAGGGATTCCTTGTTGCAGATTTTAAGCTCCTTTCACACAGAGTCGGATTCATCAATCTGTTCAAAGGAAACTAACCC
Source organism: Perca flavescens (assembly GCF_004354835.1). Classification (NCBI taxonomy): domain Eukaryota; kingdom Metazoa; phylum Chordata; class Actinopteri; order Perciformes; family Percidae; genus Perca; species Perca flavescens. The sequence continues at coordinate 39,584,366 of NC_041337.1, read as the reverse complement.
GAGTGTCCAGGATGGTTTAGTTATTAGTTTCTCCATCCATCCCTGAGATTACTCCCTCTCATCACATTATGTAGATTTTTTAAACATCTTTTTGCTTTATTCAAGGTTTTATTGTTTTTTAGTCCCAATAATTTTTCTTAGATTTCTGTCAGTTTTTTTCAACGTTTTTGTTGATTTTGTTTGACGTTATGATCCAAAATGGAGTGTGAAGCAGACAGGATGGTTTAGTTATTCTCTCTCTTCTTAAATTGAGAAAACCGTACAAAACAAAACAGGAAATACACCAAAAACAAAAAACAGGCTGAATTCTGCAGATTGTGTTTGAGTCTGAAGATCCGACAGTAGATGGAGAGAGATTATTTATTGATTATTATGTTTCCAAATTATTAATTCTGTATTTACTTAGAAATAAGTATATTTCAGCACCTCAGACAGTTCCGTCTGTTACTGAACACAACTACAGTTTAAACACACACACACACACAGACACACATACTCACACAAACACACACAGACACACACACACACACACACACACACACACACACACTACACAACTAAAGTTTAAAGGGGTGATAGAATGATTATTTAGGGTAGTTCACACTGTTCCTTATGGTCTCCTAATGGGGTATGTAACATTAGTTGGGCTGAAAATGGCCTGGTTGATATTTTATTGGCCCTTATGCATCCTTGTGTTTTGGCCCTATTTGTAACAAGAGCTTTTCTTCCCAATATGGTATGCTCATGAATATTTAGATGAGCTGCGCGCTGATTGGTTGAGCGAATCGCCATACACACACATTAGAGACGCGTGCTGATTGGTTGAGCGAAACCCCAATACACACAGAGACGCGATAAAATCTCATATTCCAGACACTGCAATGTTTCATTACCAAATTCACTTCTGAGACTTTTTTATACGAGAAATCAACTATATAAAGCTCAAATATGGGCCGTTGTACGAAGATGGATGGCTAATTGCAAATTTGGTAAGACGTGTCGGACTTTAGGAGCTCCACACAGTCTGAGGAAAAAGCGGCAGCCTGCTGGGCTCCATACCCAGGGCTAAGTCACCCTTTGTGGATACTGTACTACTGGGGCTCCGAGGCCGGCTGCCGGCATAACTATAATATATTTACAGTTTGAATTTCATCACGGCATGTATATTACAGGTTCCCCAAGGTCTTACAAAGCTTAGCTAACACTTGTCCGATTTCGGATTGCAATTTAAGGCATTTTTATGAACGCGAGGGGTGTTGTTGAGGAGCAGCTAGCAGCTATGTGTCCCGTTTAATACAATGGGAAACGATTGCTAGCTAGCTACACTTTCGCCATAACTATAGTATATTTACAGTTTGAATTTCGTCACGGCATAAATATTACAGGTTCCCCAAGGTCTTACAAAGCTGAGCTAACACTAGTTTGATTTCAATTTTATAAATTTTTGTGAATTTCAGAGGAAATCTAAGAGGAGGCTAGCTAGCTCTCATTGATAGAGCTCCATCCAGCCGGAGGCTCTATCAATGAGACTCGCGGACAAGAGGCGTTTATTTCACCAATCGTTTGTTTAAATAACTCAACACATTATAATTACACACATTAAAAGATTAACTGGAACCTGTGGTAAGAGATTGCTGGCGTAACAAGCTCGCTGACCGCGTTCTCACTCACAGACACTGGCCATTTAGCAGAAAGTGGGGAGCTGCAGGCCCTGGAGCTCTGTCAGGGCAGCGGCGTTTGGTAGTCCATTAACCCACAAAACTGTGACTTTTCACGGGTATGGAGTGCTGTGGGCTGCCAGCCATGACGGAGCTCCAAGTACCTCATAGCAGTCCGGGTCTGTGAAGGAAGGCAGGCCAGGCAGCGAAGCAGCAACACAGGCAGCACCGGCCACTGAACTCTGACACACAGTCGGACAAAATTTGCAATTAGACATCAATTTTCGTAAAACAGCCCATATTTGACCTCTACATAGTAGATTTCTCACATAAAAAAGTCTCAAAAGTGAATTTAATGGTAAAATAGCAGATGAGCAATGTATAAAATTTCTGAGATCTGCCCGAACTAGATTCAGAAGACTAACTGATCTCAGGTCAGTTGTGTAGCCTATGTAAATGTTGGGGCGTGACAAAGAGAAAGACTAGAGCCAAATGAGGAGGAGCTGCCGAGTTGACGTCAACTATGGGGCTTGTTGAGATTTGCCTGTTGTCAGAGGCAGTTTCAAATTGTGAGATTTGCAGAGAAAAGGGGTGTCAATCGGATTTAGAGGTTCTATGTATGTCCTAGTTACCCACTAAACTGTAAAATCGGTTTTGCATTCTATCACCCCTTTAAACCAGACTTCAGCACCGTGGACAGCTCCGTCTGTTACTGAACACAACAGTTAAAACACACACACAGACATACTCACATACAGATATACACACTCTCTCTCTCTCTCTCTCTCTCTCTCTCACACACACACACACACACACACACACACACACACACACACACACACACACACACAGACAAACATACTCACACAAACACACACACAGACACACACAGACACACACACTACACAACTACTGTTTAAACCAGACTTCAGCACCGCGGACAGCTCCGTCTGTTACTGAACACAACAAAAGTTAAAACACATATACACACACAGACACACTCACACACAGATATACACAGTCACACACACACAGACACACATACTCACACAAACACACATACACACAAACACAGACACACAAAGACACACACACACTACACAACTACAGTTTAAACCAGACTTCAGCACCACGGACAGCTCCGTCTGTTACTGAACACAAAAGTTTAAACACATACACAAACACACACACACACACACACAAAGACACATACACACTAACACACACACACACACACAGGCCCAGCCAGACCCACACAGACACACACACACACACACACACACACACACACACACACACACACATTACACAACTACAGTTTAAACCAGACTTTAGCACCACGGACACCTCCATCTGTTACTGAACACTGCTACAGTTAAAACGCATACACACACACAGGCCCAGCCAGACCCACACAGACCCACACAGACACAAACACACACACACAAACACACACACACTAACACACACACACAGGCCCTGCCAGACCCACACAGACACACACACACACACACACATTACACAACTACATTTTAAACCAGACTTTAGCACCACGGACACCTCCGTCTGTTACTGAACACTGCTACAGTTAAAACACATATACACACACACACAGACACACACACAGGCCCAGCCAGAACCACACAGACCCACACAGACACACACACACACACACACATACACACACACACACACACACACACACACACAACACACACACAGGCCCTGCCAGACCCACACAGACACACACACACACACACACACACACACACACACACACACACACACACACACACACACACACATTACAACTAACATTTTAAAACCAGACTTTAGCACCACGGACACCTCCGTCTGTTACTGAACACAGCTACAGTTAAAACACATACACACACACAGACACACACACAGGCCCAGCCAGAACCACACAGACCCACACAGACACACACACACACAGACACACACACACACACACACACACACTAACACACACACAGGCCCTGCCAGACCCACACAGACACACACACACACACACACATACACACACACACACACACACACACACACACACACACACACATACACATTACACAACTACATTTTAAACCAGACTTTAGCACCACGGACACCTCCGTCTGTTACTGAACACAGCTACAGTTAAAACACATACACACACACAGACACACACACAGACACACACAGACATACACAGACACACACACATACACTACACAACTACAGTTTAAACCAGACTTCAGCACCACGTACAGCTCCATCTATTACTGAACACAACTACAGTTTAAACACACACACACACAGACACACACACACACACACACACACACACACACACACACACACACACACACACACACACACACACACACACACACACACAGACACACAGACGAACACAGACATACACAGACAGACAGACTCACAGACGCACACACACACACACACACACACACACACGCTACACAACTACAGTTTAAACCAGACGTCAGCACCACGGACAGCTCCGTCTGTTTCTGAAGACAACTACAGTTTAAACACACATACACACACCCACACTTTCTCATACACACACACACACACACACCCACAGACCCAACAGAGACACACACACACACACAACTACAGTTTAAACCAGACTTCAGCACCCCGAACAGCTCCGTCTGTAATTTCCTTGGCTAAGTTCAGTCTCTAAATGTGGTGCAGCGTGTTGCTATGGTTACTGTGTTAAAGGACATGGCTCCGCTGAACGGTGTGAAACAGCTCTGAGTTCAGTTTTCTCTGGTTTAGTGGGCGTGTCTCTGGTTTATTGGCTGTGTCCCAGCTGATGGTATTAAAAAGGCAGAGAGCTCACAGCAGGTTGTTCTACACCCCCCGTTTCAGTTTTAAAAAACCTGTTGCTACATTTTGTCCGGGCTGAACGTGGTCCAGGTAGAGCAGAAACATTTTGTTTATCCCCAAAGAGGCTTTAATAATTTGACTTATTGGAATATGGATGTGTGTTATGTTGTCTTTTATTCTCCGCTGGCTGGAGACAGAATAACAACCTCTGAACCAGTTTCTATTCTTAGATGATCTGGATGTTCTGGACAGTAAAACATGTAGACTTTTCAGATTCCTGAATGTAAAACCTTGCTGCTCTACCTGATGTTCAGTGTGTTCAGTAACACACAGAGCTGTCCATCGGGCTGAAGCTGATGTTCAGTAACACACGGAGCTGTCCATGGTGCTGAAATCTTTCTTTCCCTCTAAACCTTCTGATCTGATTCATACAGGATCAGGAAGTAAAAAAACATCAGAACCAGAGACAAACAGGAAATAAATCGGCAATGTAAAAGCTGATAGAATGATGTAGAAAAGAGTGTTTAGAATAAAAGTCTGAGAACTTACTCTTCTATTGTTGAAGATGAAAGAAATCTTTCAGTCATCCAGCCAGAAGAAACAAAGTGTAAAAAGTGTGTAAAGTATAAAGTGTCTGTGTGTGTTTCACAAATGTTTAATTTTACTAAAAAGTAAATCCTTTAGGTCCTCATAAACTGGACAAAGAAACACTGAGTTTTTTACAGAAACATAATGAACCATTGTCTGTGTGAAAGGAAAGAAAGGGATGATGTAAAGATGTAGCTTAAGAAGTGTATAATCTCTTACCTGGAACATGATCCTGTACTGATCCTCTGGACGTTTCACCACACACATGTTACAGCCCATGGTGTCCTCTGTCCTCTCTATCCTCTGTCCTCTGTACCTGTCCTCTTGATCCTCTGTCCTTCTGTCCTTTGTACCTGTCCTCTGTCCTCTTTGTCCTCTTTATCCTCTGTCCTCTGTACCTGTCTTCTGTCCTCTTTCCTCTCTATCCTCTGTCCTCTGTACCTGTCCTCTTTATCCTCTGTCCTCTTTATCCTCTGTCCTTTGTCCTTTGTCCTCTGTCCTCTGTACCTGTCCTCTGTCCTCTTTATCCTCTGTCCTCTCTATCTTCCATCCTCTTTATCTTCCATCCTCTGTATCCTCTGTCCTCTCTGAGTCCTCTCTCCTCTGTGTCCTTCAAAGCGAAGATAACCTCTGCAGATTCCAGAAAGATCTGAAGTTTGTAATCCGTGCAGAAAAATATCCTTTATCGAGGAAGAATGCTTGTTGTTTCTGTAAATGTTGACCATAAATACTGAGAAAAAAAGTCTAAGAGTTCAGAAAGACACTCCAGTGTTCAAATGTCTGCTGCTGTTCTCCAGGATTATCTCATAGAAGAGGAAGAAAACTATAACGTTATGAAAGAAACGTTGGGTCAGTTTGGAGTTTTAAACTGTCTCTGTGTCTGTCTTTCTGTCTGTGTCTCTCTGTGTCTCTGTGTCTCTGAATGTCTGAAAGACAGACGCAGGAGGACATTTCTCACAGTGAAGAGCTTTTATGTGCTGTCCTGCAATGGAGAGACGGAGAGATGCTGCCTCTTTTCATCACGGGGGAAAGATTAAGATTAATATTTATTCATGCACAACGGATTGTTTCACCCCACAGTGAGGAAATGGAGGATAAAGAGGAAGAAGAGGAGAAAGATGCTCTTCAGGCTCCAAACTCTACAAATGTTCAAACTAAAAGAGTCACTTCTCCTGAAGAAATGTTCCAAAAGATGGAGGGATGGAGAAGGACGTTTGTTGGAAGAAAAGATGGATTTACATTTATTAAAACTGTTCCATAATGACAGATAAAAAGAATGAATCTAAGTTAAGGAAAGATGGAAGAAAGAAAAGCTCACAGATTAAACTAAACTAATGTTCTTCTGACTGATACTGAAGATATTTTATTAACTGAATACCTCCTGTTGGTTTAAACTCTACCCTGTTATAATTAGTGCTTAAAAAGTGATTTTCATAATTGATCCGCTCCCATATCAAACAGTTTGTGCTTTATGTATTTAATAACTATGAATACATCTCTAATGTCTGTGCTGTTAAACTCAACTTTATAAACTAATCATGAACTAAATCCTGAGACTTTGTGCAGCGTTTGGATCAGAAGTCTGTTAAAGTTAAGTTAGTTGTGTTGTTTGTGCTTTTATAAGTGGATTTGGCTCAATATCTTTTGATATGTAAAATGTTTTAGAGCTGCTTTAACTATCTCTGTCCAGATCGGCTTCTTATTCCCAACTTTACTTGCCTTTAAAGTTTCCCGTCTGACAGATCTCCTGTGTGAAGTCTTACTTTAACATTTCAAGGCACTCGTTCTCAGATGTTTCTCTGTTTGTCTCGATCTCTTCTGGACCTTTTCTTATTTCTCTCTTTGAAAATGTTTTTGTCTGAAATCAGCTGCACAAACTTTGTCTTACCAACTTTTCGGGTCTTCACAGAAACGTTTCCCCAAACTGTCTGACTGATCTTCTCTGTGTGAAGTTTAAACTCTGCTCTTTCCTCCAGTCTGCCAACAGAAATCAATTCATTGGTCCGTTCAGTCTGAGATATTAAAGCAGAGAAACACACACGTTTCTACTGCACTTTGTTCTGAACTCTTGTCTTATTCTAACATTTGAATGCAGATGTTTCTCACCCAACAATGAATAAATGTGACAAACTGCTCTTAAAGTGACAGATGAAACAGAAAAAATCTATTGTTGTGCTTTGTTACTGCCATCTCCTCGGTTTCTGGTTTGGATCTTTTATCTTTTATTTTTTGGAGAAAGGTTTTATTCTGAAGTCAGCTGCAGGAACTCTTCAGAAACCTCCTTTAACTCGACCTTCCTCCTCTCGTTGATTTTTATCGCAAACTATTTCCTACTGCTGTAAAGACTCATCTCTGAGCTGGACATGCATCTGGTATTTAGATCTTTTCTAACATGTACTGTTGCTCCAAAGATAAATTCATATCTGGGGGACAAACGTTGGCTGTTTGCAGAGAACGGAGTCTGCTCTCTCGGGTTTTATTCTTTTTTGAAAAAAGGTTTTGTCTGAAATGAGCCGCACAAACTCCACAGAAACCTCCTTTAACTCAGCGTTTCTTAGTCGCCACTAACGAACATGATTCATCCGGTTAATGAGAGTCTCTCTGCCGCTGTTCTCTGTCTCCAACACACAACCAACATGTGGAAAGAACTGCAGAGGAAAGAGGAGAGAGGAGAGAGGAAGCAAACTAGAGAATGAGATAGAGAGAAACAGGAAGAGAGCAAGTGGGAGAGATGGAGAGCGGTCGGCCCAGAACTTCCTTACAATCTCTTTCCTTCAAGCATAAAAGTTAAAGTGAAGGGAATTGTATGATCTGTTTGAGCTGCAGATTTCCAGAAGGTCTCTTAGTTTGCCTGTAAAGACTCAATTCCCTCTGGCCGGTAATCCAGAGAGGGAAAGGCGGTTAAGTTTAAGGAAACTTCAGCGGGAAACTGCTGCGTAATCTCCCAGAATCCTTCAGGAGAGGAAGGCAAACTGAGAACTAGATCCACTTTTCTCTTCCTCTCTCTCTTTCTCCTTTTATCCCTCCGTTTGCTCTGCTGCTCCGGCAGTTCTCTGTGAAGGTTAAAGCTGGATTAGTCTCGCTCCTGAACACACAGAGACACAGAGATACACAGACACAGAGACACAGACAGAGACAGAGACAGAGAGACAGAGAGACACAGACACAGAGAGACACATACATACAGCCCAATTTTACGATCTGAAACGCAAGTAGCTTTGTGGGCGGATCTCGGGTGCTGTTGCTATGATACCGGTGGGATAAATGAGTCTTGCGCCCCACGCAAATCTAAAATGGGTTGGTCTGAAGTAGCTAGGTGTGGTTTGGGCGTAACGTGAAAATAACCAATCAGAGCGTCATCTCACATTCCCTTTAAGAGCAGGTGCGCTTGTTCCATGGTGATTGCTATTATGACGGCGGATCTGTCTGGCGCACGCCAGCGGGAGCTGTCTGAGATGCGGAAAAGTAATAAATGCCGTCTTGGCCAAGTGGCGATGTTGCTGTGGCCTCTCGGGCTCATCTCCTCAAGTCTGGAGAGGATTGCTGCAGCCATGGAGCGTGGGCCTCCAAACGCACCACCTGCTCCTGTTGTGCCCCTTCCTCCTCCCCCCACTCCATCTCCATCCACCTGCTCCACCAGGAGCGCATTGCGCATTACTCCCGGACCAGATGCCGCCAGAGTGTCCAATCCCACCGTAGTTCACGTCATCACGTCTCCTTAAGTCCTCTAATATTTCTTCATTGATGTCATCAACACATCCATAATTTATGGAAATGTGTAAAACTCAACAAGCCACAAAGAATGCTGGGACTTTTTGAGGACTGTACTGTAAAGTGCCTCCTGACCGATCCAAACACCTGAAGCACATTTTCAGTAATATTTTTCCTTTGTATTTATGTATGGTTTGCAAAAATGGGAACTGCTGCGTCCGTTTAGATGAGAGAAGCAAAGTGTATGCGCAATGTGCACATGCTACATTATGGCCAAGCATGCGCCCCTAAAATAGCATCTGAATAACGCGCTACTGACTTTAGACTAGACTAGACAGGTTTTTCCTGGTCTGTGGCAGAATTGTTTTCTGAAACTGCAAAATAGCACCAGGGAACCTTTGCGCCGGAACACGCCTCCTCTTTTCATTGAACTGCCCCGGGGAGCACAAATACATTCCCTAATTTACCGACGTGCGTCTGTGGAGGGAAAAGTCCGCTGTGCGTCGGGTTTAAAATAGGAACGATACATGCGTCGGTGTACAAAGGCAATTGCGCTGAGTGCAAGATAGGGCCCAGAGACAGAGACACAGAAACATAGACACAGAGACACAGAGAGAGAGACATAGAGACACAGACAGAGACAGAGAGACACACAGAGACACAGACACAGACACAGAGACACAGAAACACAGACACACAGTCACAGAGACACAGAGACACAGCTGAAAATGAATTGTATAAGCCAGGATCTGCTGTCAGGCAACAATAATCTGTTAGCTTTACTCCCATTTTACAGATGTTAAGTCCAGCTGTGGGTCAGACAAGACAACGCTTCACAAACACTTGTCTTTCATTCATAAGTCTTTTTTCTTTCTAAAACTCTTGTTTCCTTAAAACGAGAGAAGGAATCTAACAGAGCAGGGACAGTGTTAGTCTAAGAGAAACAAGTTCAAATCTTAAATTACAGACAGAGAAATGACCAGATAAGAAGCAAATGTTTTAACTACACATGTGGAAGTAGAAATCTAAACTTCCTATTGCTGCTGGGAAATAAATCAGCTGAAGTGATATTATTTGAAATCTCTTTCAAAGATCCCAGCTTCACCTCTCCAGATGTTTCAGGAACCATCCAGAGGGGGATTCCCTCGGAGAATCAGCCTGCCAAGGTGATGCTCATCTCCACTTTCCCTCCTTCCTTCCGTCCTTTCTTCCTTCCTTCCCTCTTTCTTTCCTTCCTTCCTTCCCTCCCTCAGGACACTGACCCAGACATCGTGTTTCCTCTCATTGGATCCTGCTATCTCTCCACAGATGAACGATGAGACAGATGGAGAGAGAGATCAGGAGTCAGCCGCTTGCTGCTCTGCTCTCTCTTCTTCTGCAGCTTCTCCTCAGCACTGAACAACTGCAGCCTCCGCCGCAGCCAATCACAGCAGCCAATCACTGCAGCCGGCGGTTCATCCTCCTCCTTCCCCCCCCTCTCTGAATCCCTGCTCCTCCTCCCTCCCCCTCTCGCCGAATCTCTGCTCCTCCTCCATTCCTCTCTGTCTCTCTCTCTCTCTCTGTGATTGTTCTCCACCTGTTCCTTCATCTGTCTTTGTGTTTTTCTGCTTTCACGTTTAAAACTAAACATGTTTCTGTACATCCTGAACTCCTCCATACTGCCTTTTTGTCCTAAATGTTCAATAGTTATATTCAATTTCAATTCAATTCAATTCAATTTCATTTATAATATCAAATCATAACAAGAGTTATCTCAAGACACTTTACAGCTAGAGTAGGTCTAGACCACACTCTATAATTTACAAAGACCCAAAAATTCCAGTAATTCCCCCAAGAGCAAGCATTCAGTGCGACAGTGGCGAGGAAAAACTCCCTCTTAGGAAGACACATGGGACAGACCCAGGCTCTTGGTAGGCGGTGTCTGACGGTGCCGGTTGGAGGGGTGATGAACAGTGGCAATAATAGTCATAATAAAGATAATGGAACAATGACAAGAAATAGTAGTTGTAGTAGTTCATGGCATAGCAGGGCACTGCAGGGTGTCACAGGATGTAACAAGGTATAGCAGAGCATAGCAAGACATTATTTTTATTATATGGTAAATGAATCTGACGACTATGAAGAGAGCAGGTAGGCCGGGTTAGGCGGACACTGCAACTCCTCACTCCCTAACTATAAGCTTTATCGTATATTATATATATTAGGGCTGTCAGCATTAACACGTTAATCGCGATGCGATTAAGGGCAGAGAATAATCCGTAAATTCTTTTTAATCGCATGCCGCCATTTTTTTATTTATTTTACACTTCACTCGGCAGCAACACAATTCTGAATGGCGCTTTTATTTTCCAAACTCCCGGACGGCTCGTAGACAAGTTGAAAGCCATATGCACATTGTGTAAAGCCAAATTAAAATATCACCGAAGCACTTCAAGCTGGAGCTACCACCTACGAGCTAAGCACGTTAACGTGACTCAGTTTGATGCTAGCGGGCTCAGGCAAAGCAGTATTTTGGAGAGTGCTACTCGCCAAATCCAAAAAATATTACTACAGCTCTTGCGAAATGGGTGGCAACTAACTGCAGACCTGTCAGCATCGTAGAAGACCACGCACACACAGCCTGAACTCCACGGAGAAAGCAGCCACACTGGAACAGCTGCAAAGTGCAAACGCTGTCTCATCAACCGGTGATCACTGGACGTCAGTGAGTAATCAAAATTATTTAGGAGTTACTGCACACTATATTGACTCTGGTAAGTAGGGTTGGGTACCAAAAACGTAAAAGGTAGTAACGAGACCAAATAATAATGAAAATTTCGGTGCCTGACTTTACACTACACCTGACAGCAACGTCAGTAACGTAACGTTAGCCTACCGTTGGCTAGCAGCTGGATTAAACACAGTTAAAATGCTGACAGCTAACATTAAACAGTGTCAAGTGTGACTGTATTTCACTGTAGAGGATTCCAACAGCGGGACCTAACAGTCTGCTCTGCAGCGCAGCAGCTGCCGTTATCGGAATGAAACAACACAGACGGTACGTTCTCTTAAAGCACGTAGCCTCGTGGCGCATTCTACAGTAATTGTAAAATCTGGTGGTTGTTTTTTTCGTTCAACAGCAATTTACTGGTGAAAAAAGTTATTGTTATAAGTTATAATTATTACATTATTATAAAATCTTTAATTTTGACCATGGTCTTAGCAATAAACAAGTCGCCAACTGTTGTTTACCACCCTTCTTTTTTATTCTTCTTTTTTTAACTTTATTGAAAAGTATCGTTTTAGCACCGGTATCAGAAAAAGCCCAAACGATCCCCAACCCAACTGGTAAGGATAGGGATTTTTAGTTTTTTAGTTAGGTACTTGGATGAATTGTGCAATAATGACAGATTCACACATTTTTCTTTTGTTTACAGTGAATAAATAATAAACAAATACAAATCAAATCTTAAGTCAAGTTCAAAGTAACTTTCCTTGCATTCATTTGATTCCCAATCAAGATACACTGGTAAGTATTGCTTTCCATTGTTAATATGTACTTAAAAACAGTTCTCAAATGCAAAATAACAGAATTTTTTATCATGTGATAAAACATGCAATTAATCGCATTTAACTAAAGAAATTCAGCGATTAATTGCGATTAAAACAAATTAACTGTTTGACAGCCCTAATATATATATATATATATATATATATATATATATATATATATATATATATATATATATATATATATATATATATATATATGTGTGTGTGTGTGTTATTCGCTTCTGTATTTATTGTTTGTTTATTTCATATTAATGTTAAAACATGTTTATGTATGCACCAACAACAAAGGTATATTCCTAGTAGGTGGTAATAAATCTGATTCTGATTGTTCTTCACCCATTCATTACGGTGGCCCTGAGGTTCAACACGACCTGGTCGGTACTTCCTGGACACTGATCCTCATCCTGATTGGTCTAGGTACATCCTCGACACTGGTCCTCGTCCTGATTGGTCTAGGTACATCCTGGACACTGGTCCTCGTCCTGATTGGTCTAGGTACATCCTGGACACTGGTCCTCATCCTAATTGGTCTAGGTAGATCCTGGACACTGATCCTCGTCCTGATTGGTTGCACTGTCTGTCATTTACAAATGGGTCCATTTACGTTTTGATAGTTTCTTTTTTCATTTGAACCATGAAACAATCAAAACACATGAAAAAGCAGCACTGTATTTCAGTTTTTTGGTTTCTGATTTCAAAAATGAGAAAATGACACAATGAGAGGATGTTACAGAATTCTTTATTTTGAAATATTTTACTTCCGCGTCACCTCACCCTCCTCTTGTGATGTAATTCTTCAAATTAAGAAAATTAAAAAGGAATTTGCTAAAAACCCAAATCAGTCTTTTGAGTCTGAAGCCAAAAACAAAAATACGAAGAAACAAAATGCTATTTCTGTTTGATTGTTTCATGATTCAAATGAAAAAATAAACTATCAAAACGTACAGGGGACCCATTTGTAAATGAGAGATGAGGATCAGTGTCCAGGATGTACCTTTCCATTTAAAGGGGTAATAGAATGATTTTATAGGGTATTTCACATTTTTCCTTAAGGTCTACTAATATGTAACATTGGTTGGGCTGAAAATGGCCTGGGTGCTGTTCTATCCTCCCTAATGCAATCCTGTGAAATGGCCCTGGAATGAATGAGAGGTTTTCTCCCTTATATGATATGCTCATGAATATTTAGATGAGCTGCGCGTTGATTGGTTGGTTTATAACGAGGCAATGCTGGGAGAGGAGAGAAGGGAGGGGCTGCTCCTCTGCAGCTCAGACACAGAGAGAGATGATTTGGTGGCTACAGGAGAGAAAAACCTTGCATGCTCGACAATACTGGCGTGTTTTCTACAGACTTGTCTTACTTGTACAGACTTGTCTTACTAAGATCTAGTAATCATCAGAATATGGACCTGGAGCTCGGTAGACAACAACAAATATAATTGGCTGTACTGTTTTCCATGTTGGATGTTGAAGATTAAGAACAAGGCTTTCAAACGAGTTATAATTTAGTTTAGGTTTAGGATTAAAGGTGCTCTAAGTGATCTGACGCGTTTTTTAGGCTACAACATTTTTTGTCACATACAGCAAACATCTCCACACTATCCACTAGCTGCCTGTCCCCTGAACACACTGTAAAATAATATGGTAATGAAGACAGCTCAGGCTCCACAAATGCCAACAAAAACAAACTGTGCCAACCTGCACAACGAACCATAACAAACAGTGTTCCAGCCAATAACCGACAATAACCGCCTGGGTTGTCTACATTTTTTTGACAGTGTGTTCAGGGGACAGGCAGCTAGCAGATAGTGAGGAGATGTTTGCTGTATGTGACAAAAAAGTTTTGTAGCCTAAAAAACACATCACATCACTTAGAGCACCTTTAATTAACAGGCTTGAATCAAAGATGGCTGCAACTCCCCCTCCTCGACCTGAGCCTTTAGGAATTTGAGTATTATTATGACTGGGAGGACTGGCTTCATTTAGACTAACATATTCTTCATGGCCCAGCCATGTTTCTGTAAGACAGAATAGATCAATTTGATTATCTGATATCAAATCGTTTACTAGTACTGCTTTAGAAGACAGAGATCTGATATTTAATAGTCCACATCTAATTTTCCTATCCTGTTCTATCATTGCAGTGGTAGTTTTAATTCCAATTAGGCTGTTAAGTATTGCCCCTCTTTTGGTTACCTTTGATCTAACTGATCTGAGTCGAGGAACAGACACGTCTCATTTTTTGGGACAGGCTGTGGCTGACGGGGAATGGATGCTAAATTGACTGTTTGCAGTCAATTTCTTATTACTTAGGGGCTTCACCACTTTGTATGGTCTGTTGTTGATTATAATTGGAATAGAAGTAGTACTACATGTTACCCTGTAGAAAACATTTTCAGATCCATCCACTTGTAAGGTGCCATTAGGATCAATACCTGGGGAGCATGAATCTGTGATATTTTCTACAGAATGTTGGGCCTCTCCCAACAACTAATGTTAAAGGTCTCTTCAGCTAAGCCATCTACCATCTCTTAGACCCCATCCCAATGAGGCTACTTAAAGAAGCGTTACCCGTGGTTAACACTTCATTATTAGATATGATCAATATGTCTTTATTAACAGGTCATGTACCGCAGTCATTTAAAGTAGCTGTGATAAAACCTCTTCTGAAAAAACCCACCCTCGACCCTGATGTCTTAGCCAATTATAGACCTATATTTAACCTTCCCTTTCTCTCCAAGATCCTTGAGAAGGTAGTCGCTAATCAGTTATGTGATTTTCCACAAGGTTCAGTGCTTGGACCAATTCTATTCTCCTTATATATGCTTCCTCTAAGCAATATTATTAGGAAACACTCAATTAACTCTCACTGTTATGTGGATGACACCCAATTATACTTATCAATCCAAAGCCAGACGAAACTAGTCAGTTAGCTAAACTTAAAGCATGCATCAAAGATATAAAATCATTGATGACCTACAATTTGTTAAACTCAACCCTAAACACCTCTGAACCTCTTTATCCAAAGATATAATTACTCTAGATTGCATTGCCCTGGCCTCCAGCACTACTGTCAGAAATCTAGGAGTTATTTTTGATCAGGATATATTCTTTAATGCCCACTTAAAACAAACCTCAAGAACAGCATTTTTCCATCTTCGTAACATTGCCAAAATTAGGAACATCCTGTCTCAAAACGATGCTGAAAAACTAGTCCATGCATTTGTTACTTCCAGGCTGGACTATTTTAATTCCTTATTATCAGGATGCTCAAATAAGTCCCTTAAGACTCTCCAGCTGATCCAGAATGCTGCAGCACGTGTTCTGACAAGAACTAAGAAAAGAGATCATATTTCTCCTGTATTAGCCTCTCTGCATTGGCTTCCTGTAAAATACAGGATTGCATTTAAAATCCTTCTCATGACCTACAAAGCTCTAAATGGTCAAGCACCTTCATATCTTGAAGAGCTCTTAGTACCGTAAACTTAAAACTCTCCTCTTCGATAAAGCCTATAGGAATGAGGAGTTGCAGCGTTCGACTATACCGGCGGGGAGCGTGGGTAGCCACAGTCATGTGCACGCCCTCCCTATCTCTACTTCTCTTCATAGAAAGCTTACTATATTTAGGCTATGAGGAGTTGCAGCGTTTGCCTAGACCGGCGGGGGTTGGTGTGTAGCGACAGTTATGGCGCACCGCCACCCTATCTCTGCTTCTCCCCATAGAAAACTTACATATACTTAGGGAGTAAGGAGTTGCAGCGTTCGCTTAGACCAGCGGGGGAGGGTGTGTAGCCACAATCACGGAACACAGCCTCCCTATTATGCGGTTATTATTTTAGACTACCGGGGTACCTCCTTTGACACACTGAGCTTCTCTCTCCTCTCTCTTTCCATTTGTGTGTATCCATGTCCGAGGCATACTTGCTACTAACCTAGCTCCAGGGAGCTTATTCCCCAGAGTCCTTATGTTCTTTTTCCGCCCAGCATGTTTCCTTGGATCAGGATGGCACCGACATCACTGTGGTAGCTGTCACCGTGGTCCTGCTCTACGCCCTGCTGTGCCCTTTTACACCCTGCTACGCTCTGCAATGCCCGGCTTTGACTTGCTATGTCCGGCCAACGCCCTGCCATGCGCTGTTACGCCCTGCTGTGCCCTGCAACACCATGAACTATGACAACTACTACTTCTAGTCATTATCTTTATTGTGACTATTATTGCCATTGTTCGTCACACCCCCAACTGGCACCATCAGACACCACCTACCAAGAGCCTGGGTCTGTCCCAGATTTCTTCCTAAAAGGGAGTTTTTCCTTGCCTCTGTCGCACGTACGCATTTATGCTTGCTCTTGGGGGAATCACTGGAATTGTTGGGTCCTTGTAAATTATAGAGTGTGGTCTAGACCTACTCTATCTGTAAAGTGTCCTGAGATAACTCCTGTTATGATTTGACACTATAAATAAAATTTTATTGAATAGAAAGTCGCTAGTCACGTTTGTGAAAAAAAGTCGCTTAGGGGGTCTGAAAAGTTGCTAAATCTATCGACAAAGTCACTAAGTTGACAACACTGTCACAGTGCTCAGCAGTGTTGCCACAGTTCCTTTGAAAAAGTAACTTAGTTACTTTACAGATTACTTGATTTTAAAAGTAGTTTAGTTACTTTATAGATTACTTGATTTTAAAAGTAACGAAGTTAGATTACAAGTTACTTTATTAGTTACATGCAGCAGCTGCCGACAACACCCCTACAGCCTCAACATAAAAATGACAACTGTGAATGCAAAATAATGAATGACAAATACTGTGAGGCAGCTCAGTGTTGCCAGTAGTAGGATCTGGTTTATTATGGCAGGAAAGAGAGCAAGTCAGCCGTGTTTAAGGGCATCATTTCCGCTACAACATAGGCCAACACAGTCTCACTCCCTACTCGTCAAATGTATGACGCATGGTCAAGGACCCTGGCGTCAAGTTTCAACGAAATAGGGGTACCCTTGACGTTATTTTTCGACGAGGGGGGTCCGTCAGATAGACATTCATGTTATTCCCTCACCGTCGGATATCGACGAAAGAAAAAAACACGCCCCCCGCCACTTAACTCGAAATCTGTGACAGTTATTGGTATTTTTAGCCCAATAACCGCTGTTTTAATCAACATTATTCACGAGATATTGTCGTGGTTTATATGTATTTCTTTTTATGTTATTATTTCGGTATATTTCGCCAGGAAGCTGGATTGCTTTTTTTTGTTGATTTATATTTTTTAAACTATAATGCTACATCTATCAACATTTATTTAGATGTTATCATGGTATTCATTTCTTTACTTTAATAATATTATTTCGGTCTTATTACCGTGAAATATTACAGTATATGCTGTAATACAGAACATTACGATATGATCCGAGCAGGAAGCATTCAAAGCCGATAGGCCTATCCCCCAATGCAATGCGGCCATTCATTTCAAAGAATCGGGCAGCGATCAGCTGGTCTTTAACGCCAGGATCGCTTCAATATACATATATACAGTCAGTTATTGTGTCACCAGCAACAACACGTTGCTCAGTTTTATTCCAGTAAGTTATGAACCATAATAACGTTTAAACGAATCCGCGAAAAACTCCGGAAGTGACGTAGTACGTCCCTTCGGCGGATCTGAAGATAAAAATATATAGGCCTAACATTCGTAATATTAATGTTTTTTCTAATGTTGTATTTGAGGAGTTAAACAATAAAGATTGTTATAATATTAAAATACAGTTTCATGTATTTGTCTACGTTTAAACGAATCCATGGAAGTGACGTGGAAATTCCACATCTCGTCTGTGAAAGAATGTTCCACGTTGTGCGTGAGAATTTACACAATAAAATACTAATAATGAAAAAAATTGTGTTTTATATTTAGCACTTTTATTTGCCTTATATATACTATATAAAAAACCTACAGTTGAGTGTTTAGAAATACAGCCTAATGGCTTGTTTGACTAATTTGCATTTGTTTTGAATTGTACTGTTGTGAAAAACAATATTCAAAGAGAAGCATTTCATTATTTTATTTTCCATACATAGTTATTTAAAAACGCAATTTTCTAATTTTGCAGTTGATGAGTATTAATAGCAAAGACTAAAGGGGAAAAACATGAGTATATTTATGTGTGGGACTTAGTTTGATTTAAAATCACACTGCATTATTAGTTGTTTTAAATAAATTACTTTTTTGAAATATCAATTTATGGTAGGCCTAACATATTCATTATTATATTCAGAAGATGATCCTCATATCAATCACCGTGGTTACAGCTTGTAGCCATCCTAACCTTTGTAGCCTTTACTGAGACTACCTTTTCAAAATTAAGAAGGGACTAGTTTTAAGAAGCATTTTCAGGAAATTAAAAGGATAAGCAGATTGTTACCGAGGTTTTTGTTCACTGAGTAAGATGTATATAGCTTTGTTTGGGTATGTATACATATACAACATTTGTATATATATGGCATTTTTGGCACACTTCTACCTCAGCACTACTGCACAAAGACAAAACTCACACATCTCATTCAACCATTTCACAAGCTGAGAAAAGGGTCATGACATGGGTCAGAGCAGTGGTTCCCAACCTTTTTTCTTGGTGCCCCCCTACTCATGTCTAAGAAAAGCTGACCCCCCACACACACACACACACACACACACACACACACCTTTGAAACTGAAGTTGAGGTAGCTCTCCAGATAGAGCTGGGTCAGAGGATATCAGAGGTCATAAATGATGAACCAATCATCGGCTCTGCTCCTATAGGCCCAATGGTGTTCATATGGACAACATGCACCTTTGGCTGGAAGGCCCGTGTGGAAAGTGTGTGTTATCATTTAGAGCAGACACCCACGGTGAATCAGATGGTTTATGTTATACAAGGCTGCATTACAGAGAATTTTATTATGACTCTCATGAAGGTTGTTTAGAGGAATAGAAACCAGTCTCTCCAGGCAAGTACACAGAATATGGTCTGCTCTATCTTTATTCTCCATGCCAAGTATGAGCTCTTATCCTCTGGCAGAAGATATGGGTAAACTTAACATTTCTAAACTATAAAAACGTTGATGATGATATAGGCCTAATTTGGACCTACCTCAATTAAAACTTTAAATAATGTTGCTTGAGATTGAGGGTGTGCAATAGCTTCATGATATGAAGCATGGTTGTGTTGCTCTTGTCACTGTTTGTGAAAGATGAGCAATAGATTGTTGCTGTGTGATGTGCTTCAGTCTAGCCTATATCACTTTGTTCATGTTGTTTTTTATTTTAAGTATGTCAGCTGTATGATAAAACAATATGTCAAGTCTTATTTGTGAAGCATTTGAACTCAAGGCAAATATCTCTCTGGGGATAATAAAGTATCTCCTGCTAAGTGGTCTCCATGATGTGTAAAAATTAAAACGTTGTTGTAGGACTATAGCAAACACATCGTTGGAAAGGTCTCAACCTGGTGAGGAACATATGTCAGTCTGAAGAGGATACATTACTCCTGCTTTGAAATATTGACCTCTGAACCTTGAACCCAGTAAATGTATGAAGGCCTGTCATTTAGCAACAGAAGGTTCTACACACATAAAACCAGCTGTTATAGAAAGCTCTGGACCTCAGCTATCATGTAGATATGGTCACCAAATTACCTACTGTAAGCACTGTCAAATATGGTAATAAGCTATTTTCACCTATTTAACGATTCGATTTTTAAAATCTGATGACACCAGTGTGTTCTCCATCCCAAAAACCCCAGGGTGTATCCAAAATTATACACTGCCAACTTCTACTTATGAGAAATATACCAATATACTTTAAAACTACAACTCCCATAAGAAACGCCACAGAAGCTGTTACAAAGCTTGAGCACTTGTAGTTCTTCCGGGGTGGGTGGGGGGACTCGTTTGGCTCCTCTTTCTGCTGTCTGCCGTGAAATGGCTTGATTCCATTTCAGATTGAGGCCGCCCACCGGCCGGCCGAGCACACAATATATGAGACAAATACATGAAACTGTATTTTATTATTATAACTATCTTTATTGTTTAACTCCTCAAATACAACGTTAGAAAAAAACATCAATATTACGAATATTATATATTTTTATCTTCGTATCCGCTGAGCGGGACGTACTACGTCACTTCCGGAGTTTTCTGCGGATTCGTTTAAACGTTATTATGGTTCATAACTTACTGGAACAAAACTGAGCAACGTGTTGTTGCTGGTGACACAATCACTGACTGTATATATGTATATTGTAGTGATACTGACCACTGACTGTATATATGTATATTGTAGTGATACTGACCACTGACTGTATATATGTATATTGTAGTGATACTGACCACTGACTGTATATATGTATATTGAAGTGATACTGACCACTGACTGTATATATGTATATTGTAGTGATACTGACCACTGACTGTATATATGTATATTGAAATGATACTGACCACTGACTGTATATATGTATATTGAAGTGATACTGACCACTGACTGTATATATGTATATTGAAGTGATACTGACCACTGACTGTATATATGTATATTGAAGTGATACTGACCACTGACTGTATATATGTATATTGAAGTGATACTGACCACTGACTGTATATATGTATATTGAAGTAATACTGACCACTAACTGTATATATGTATATTGAAGCGATCCTGGCGTTAAAGACCAGCTGATCGCTGCCCGATTCTTTGAAATGAATGGCCGCATTGCATTGTGGGATAGGCCTATCGGCTTTGAATGCTTCCTGCTCGGATCATATCGTAATGTTCTGTATTACAGCATATACTGTAATATTTCACCGGTAATAAGACCGAAATAATATTATTAAAGTAAAGAAATGAATACCATGATAACATCTAAATAAATGTTGATAGATGTAGCATTATAGTTTAAAAATATAAATCAACAAAAAAAAAACAATCCAGCTTCCCTGGCCGAAATATACCGAAATAATAACATAAAAAGAAATACATATAAACCATGATACTATCTCATGAATATTGTTGATTAAAACAGCGGTTATTGGGCTAAAAATACCAATAACTGTCACAGATTTCGAGTTAAGGGGCGGGGGGCGTGTTTTTTTCTTTCGTCGATATCCGACGGTGAGGGAATAACATGAATGTCTATCTGACGGACCCCCCTCGTCGAAAAATAACGTCAAGGGTACCCCTATTTCGTTGAAACTTGACGCCAGGGTCCTTGACCATGCGTCATACATTTGACGAGTAGGGAGTGAGACTGTGTTGCATAGGCCTACTGCTCGACCAACTTCTTCAACTCTTTAGTGTGTGAACTAAAGAAAATCTGAAACTCATTGTGGACAGGTTTGATGTTGTCAGTAAGCATGGCAAGAAACAGGTGATTAGGGATCAGTTGGGGTCTGCTTTGTTAGAACAGGGGGTGCTGTCAGCTGTTGGAGGCGGGGTTACATCTCACAAAGTTGATGAAGCGTCTCTCTGAACAGGTAAAGTTAAAGGAGCTTGAATTACAGTTGCTTCGGTTGGATGTTAAGGAGAAGGAAATTGATTGTAATCTTCAGGTACGAAAGCTGGAGGAGGAGACTAACCGGGGATTTCCACTGGATGCGTAACGTCTGCGGACCGGCTCCGCTGCGTGTCTGCTGCGTGCTCCGCCGTCCGTCAATACCCACCAGGTCCGGATTTGTTGCGGAACGGCTGCGGCCGTGACTGACAGCTGTAGTCACGAGGCCCCACAAGTTCTCGCGAATTCACGTTGAATAGAACCACAAAACCAACAACAGTTAGTTTCCATCCACAGGAGTAGAGGTGCTGTCTGTTTTCAAGGTGTAGTGCAGGGAAATATGATCCGCCGTGAGCACGGTATATTTTATTTTGAAAATGAACCGGATATTTATTTAGTTTCTGTGCTCGACTTCCTGTCCCGCACTATCTGCCATGTGCTGAATTGCTGCGGAGCTCTCCGCCGTCCGTCAACAATAGAAGCTCTGCGTATCTGCTGCGGAGGGCTGCGGACTGATGGAACTGGGACGGAGTCGGGACGCAGACGTTCCGCAGTCTGTGGAAACACACAGATTGACTTTAATGGAAACCTGATGACTCCGTCGACGTTCCGCAGACGTTCCGCAGACGTTCCGCATCCAGTGGAAATTGCCGGTAAGCGTGTTGTGCGTTTGAAAGAATTGGAAGTTAATGCGGCGGAGTCTTACCGCAAAAGTGCCGCAAATGTCATCTGGGAAATCAGCTGATTTTGATGTGAGTAGATGCATTTGCCTTGTTCCAATGTTTCAAGAGGTGGATGTCAATAAGTATTTCATTCTTTTTGAGCAGGTGGCGACAACTTTGAAATGGCCTGTAAATGTGTGGACACAGTTGCTGCAGTGCGTACTTACTGGTAAAGCTCAGGAGGTTTACGCAGCATTGCCTCCTGAAAGTAGCCTTGATTAGGAGCAGGTCAAAGCTGCTATTTGGAGGGCATATGATCTTACCGCCAGAAGTGTTGGGGGGGGGAGGGGTTGTACTAATGCTGGTGTGTTGGGGGGGATTATACTAATGCTGGTGTTTTGGGGGGGGGTTGTACTAATACTGGTGTGTTGGGGGGGTTGTACTAATGATGGTGTGTTGGGGGGGATTATACTAATGCTGGTGTGTTGGGGGGGTTGTACTAATACTGGTGTGTTGGGGGGGTTTGTACTAATTATGGTGTGTTGGGGGGGTTTGTACTAATGATGGTGTGTTGGGGGGGATTATACTAATGCTGGTGTGTTGGGGGGGTTGTACTAATGATGGTGTGTTGGGGGTTAAACTAATGATGGTGTGTTGGGGGGGATTATACTAATGCTGGTGTGTTGGGGGGGTTGTACTAATGATGGTGTGTTGGGGGGGATTATACTAATGCTGGTGTGTTGGGGGGGTTGTACTAATGATGGTGTGTTGGGGGGGATTATACTAATGCTGGTGTGTTGGGGGGGTTTGTACTAATGATGGTGTGTTGGGGGGTTTTGCTGCCGTGGTTTGCACTTCAGGGCCACCGTAGTTCATTCCTCTCTGTGACGCTCAAATGTTCCTAACCTTTCACACGTGTAAAATATTTGGATTTGATTTGAATTCATCTGGAACAATTTCATCTGGAACAATCAACAGTATGTTATGAAATAAGAGAATAAAAAAAAATTAAACACAAAGACAAATCAATGCGGAAGGAGCAGGCGAAAGCATAAAGTCTTACCCCTACTTTACAATATCATATTATTACAAATATATCAAATAGATATGCATATGCACCATATATTATAGGTCATACAACACTTACACTTACAACAATACAACAACATACAAAAACACACTTGCAGCTGATTTATACTTCTGCGTAAAATCTAAACTGTTGCTACGTGGGTAAGTACATGAAGACAGAAACCTGACATCACCTCTCGAAAAATTTAACTACACGTCGCAGCGACGCACGTCTCTCGACCATGGCTTTGTAGCGTTGCATTTCCCCCCCGACTCATTTCTTGGTTCTCCTTCTCCATAAACAACATGAAATCAAGGAGACGGTTAACCTCTCCTGCTACAGATTTCCACCGTGGTCAGAAAGAACAGGGGAGACACTTTGTTTCTCTCACATATATATGACTCTAGACTCACTACTCACTCCAAAACGAATTGCCGTCACTCTCTCACTTCTCCCTCGCTCTACCACCCACTCCCCACACACAAACACACACACACATGCCGGCTAGACACACACACCAGTGCACAGTGTATAACATCAAGCCACTTACGTAGGCTATGGCGAAAGCTCTGTTTGGAGCCTCCACAAAACCATAAAACAGCCTTTACATTTAACTCAGACTGAACCTGTAAACTGGACTGTGGTACGGCAATAAGAGAGAGTGTGTGTGTGTGTGTGTGTGTGTGTGTGTGTGTGTGTGTGTGTGTGTGTGTGTGCGTTTCTGCAGCTGTGAAATACATCCTGCTGTCAGAAGACTGAATCAATACTCCCTCTCCATCCTTTAATTCTTCTTCTTCACCTCTCTTCCCCTTCTCTCTCTCTCTCTCTCTTGCTCTCTCTCCTGCTCTATCTCTCTATCTCTCTCTCTCTCTCTCCACCTGATTTAAACCCTCTATAACAATTCTCTCATCTCTATTCTCTCTATTTTTCTCCTTTGCCTCTTTGCGATCTTTTTCTCTCCTCGTCCTTCCTTCTCTATTGTCTCTTATTTCCACCTGATTCCCTCCCTCTATCCATCCTCCCCTCCTCCTCCTCATCCTCCCCTTCCTGCTGACGAAGAGTCCTGTGAGAGCAGTTTATCAGCTCAACACAGAAATTACATCCACAGAGACACCTCTGCAATGTCAACACACACACACACACACACACACACACAAAGAGAGACAGACACACACACACAGACACACAAATAGACACACCCCACAAAACACACACACACACACACAATCATGCACACATTCACACACACAGACAGACACAGACACACACAACCAGACACACACACACACACACACACACACACACACACACACACACACACAGACACACACACACACACAAGAGAGACAGACACACACACAGACACACACCACAAAACACACACACAATCATGCACACATTCACACACAGACAGACACAGACACACACAAACAGACACACACACATGCACACACACAGACACACACAAAGACATAAAGAGACATTCACACACACACACAGTTTGTTGAAGTGATTCTGCTGCTCAAACATTTATTTATCTCTGACACTTTAACATTATACTGTCTGAGTTTATTTAACTTTAGGGAACAAATGGAGCTACGTCACGTTCTGCGTCACGTGGTAACCTTCAGGAAGTGAAGTCACGTCTGATTTGAACCCAAACCTCCATCTTTTTATCAACCTAACTCAGTAGTTCTGGTGTCTAAACCTAAACACACTGGGACCGGTTCACATTGTTAACCACGTGTTTAAAACCGTCACCTTCTCTGGTTTAGTTATGAGGACGTATTTCCTGCCACCACTAGGGGGCTAACTTATGAAACACTTCTGTGGGTCGGACAAACCACCCATATCCTTGAGGGGTCTGGGGGAGTGGGGAGATGCGGGAATGATCACCATACCCCAGCGTTAAGGATGTTCTATATTTACTGTGATTCTAGGCACAAACAAATTAATGTTTTAATGTTTTTAATCTTGTCTCATCTTAGGCTGAATCTCATTTCTCTCTTTGTTACATGTAGGGGATTATAGGACCCAAATGCAGAGACAGGCAGGCAGAAGAAAGTTGGCGTTGAGGATTTATTTGAAAAACACAAATATCAACCAAGGGAGTCCTGGGAGTAACGGCATGCAAAAAACCAATTCCAAAAATGAAGACAAAAGGCATCCAAAAAAGCAAGGGAGTAAAAAAACAGGAATAAACAAACAGACGAGAGCTGACACAGACACTCACAAACTAACCAGACACGGACATGAACGCACGCAGGCTGGCAGAGCACGGACACAAAACGATCTGACAAGAGACAAAGGGAACACAGAGGCTAAATACATGAGGTAATGAGCAAACAAGGAACAGGGGAGACAACAGGTGAAACACATCAGGGTGGGGTAGGACAATCAGACAGGCGGGAAAACACAGGAAGTAAAAGTAGACAGGACAAGACAGAAAACCAGACTATCAAAATAAAACAGGAACCAAAAATAATCATCAAAGAACAGGAATACACGGGCATTTCTCAATACCAAGAATGCAAAGTACGGACTTGTGTTCTTGGGGAGAACGTTCTTGCTGGTTGTTGTGCAAGGTCACAAGCACAGAAAACGCTGTTAACAGTTTGAGACGATGCCTTCTTCCTGTTATTGCTCAACACCCCCAGCACAGACGCTACCTGCAGGGCTCCAAAATAACCGCTAGATACAAAAACCACAACAATATAACCACTTTGTATTAAAACAATCTCCGGACAAGAAAATCTCATAATGCTACAACTATTGCAATAATATTGAAAAATAAAACTAATTGAGCTTTAATTTTATTGTTTATGGTTTAGCTCAAACACCCTTTAATTATTCAAAAGAGTGGAACGCGATCCCTATTATTAGTGTATAAGTTTAAGTCAGTTTAAATTAAAAAAATAAATAGACATATGCACTGGTGTGTCCTATGTGTTCCTATTAGTATTATGTGTAATTATCATTTCTATATTATTGTAGTGCACTGTATATGCCCAGGGAGATGGAAATTAGAAATTCAAATTATAAAGGTTGGTGTCTCCCCTTTAGTCTACATAACATGTCATAGCATGTTACCACTTTATGTACAACTGTTAATTTATCATACAGACTCAAACTCAACTTCTAATAAATCAGAAAACAAATACACCAAAAATATGAACTAAATACAAAGTATAATGTAGGCTATAACCTATGGCATAATTTAAACAAGTCTCCCGAAAAGAAACGGGTATACCTCATAGACTAATAATATAGCCTACAGTCTATGGTATATCTCTCCTCTGCCTGCTGCGCTGTGTGTGTGTGTGTGTGTGTGTGTGTGTGTGTGTGTGTGTGTGTGTGTGTGTGTGTGCTTGTTGAGTTTAACTCCAAAAAGACACAGGTTCCCATTAATCTTATGATGGACATGTGTTGTGATATTTAAACAAACAATCTGTAAATGGCGAAATAAAAGCCTCTTATTTACAGAACCGGTCTAAAAGACCTCCGGCTTACAGCGGGGTCTCCGAGTGGGACTGTCCGAGCGCCGAGCTAGTGGCCCCGGCAGGCGCAAGCTGGCGGCCGCGTCAATTTATGGAGCTCCGAAAACTCCAAAAACTTTGGAGCAAATTGTCAATTCGGCAAAGATTTTCACAAGACTGCCTATATTCGAAATCTAAACCTTTCATTTCTCGCCTAAAATGTTCTCAGAAGTGAATTTAGTGATGAATAAGATGGCAAAAATTGTTAAAATTGTCCCGTTTTTGGGCTGTCTATGTACTGGAAATCCAACCATCACTGAATGCCGAAATGAATGTTGGGATACAGGTGCTGCGAAGTTCATACAAGTTACCAACCGATGTATCCTCGGTAAATGGGCATGTCAAGAATACATCCGGGAATTTTAAATGGAAACCTGTGTATTGGGACAGTACTTTGGCAACACGAGATGACGTTTCACAGGGACACAAGAACACAAGTCAATAGAAGAACACAGATTGGGAAATGCCCCACATTACAAACAAGAATGCACAATCAAAACAGGATAAACAGAAACATACAATGAACAGGGAAATAAGGAACCAACAGAGAACAGAAATATACAGAATATACAAAACGGGAAACATACAGAAATAATAACAGGCAACAGAAATGTCCAAAACCACAACAGTACCCCCACCTCAAGGGGCATATTCCAGACGTCTCAAACAAAACAAAAAAACCACCCAGGGAGGGCAAGGGAAGACCGGAGGAGTAAAAAAAATCCAAAAAGTAAAAAAAAAAGTGTCCAAAAAACCAAGAACAACCCAAGGAGGGCTGGCGTCGAAGGCAGAACCCTTCTGGCGGCGAAACCCCTCAGGCGGCCAAACTGGACATCGAGGGCTCTTGGGCGCAGGCGACGGGTCCGCTGGGCTGGAGCCAGGCGACGGGTCCGCTGGGCTGGAGCCAGGTGGCGGGTCAGCGGGGATGGAGTCAGCCAACCAGGCAACAGGGACAGGGGTTGACAGGGGTGCTGACAGGACAAGAGATGCAGGAGTGGGTCTGACCGCCGACAGGGCACAAGGGGCAGGAGTCTTAAACTATAAAACCCACTGACACAGAAACAAATGCTTTCTACCTTAACTCCGGTTGAAGACAGGTCAGCACGACAAGCTTGTGCTAAATTGATCAATTTTCCGGACAAAAGATGGATTTCTTGGATCTGAAACACACACCTTTTGTGTTCAAAACTGCAGGAGAGGACACCGTTCTCTATACGAAAATCGGACAACAGAGACACCGTTTTCGTAAACAGTCGACCTGAACTGTTGTTTTAATTCCTCCACTGCCCCGAGGAGGAATTTCTAGTTAATCATTGACGAGTTATTAACTTTGTTCTATTTTTCTGTGGACACCTATGGACTGATGGAAGATAACAAATGTAAGGCTTAATGTTCTGGGCAGAGAAATAGTGTGTTTTATTAATGTCAGTAAGGCTAATACTGCCACAACATTAATGTGATTTTGATTAATAATGTGCTACTGATGTACGGTTGATTATTAATCAGATGGTGACTGCTGTGTCCCATTATTTTGCTGTGAATGTATCATTTGATCACGATACTGTTGATGTTGTGTTTGACTAATGTAGCCTGGTTTAAAACTGTAAATGCCACATTTCTCTTCTCCCGCTGGGAAGAAGTTAGCTACTGTACTGAATGAGAGTGTGATCATTGTCAGAACCTCGACAATCAAGATTCAAGGTGCTTTTCCTTTCCTAAGGGGCTTCCTTTATGCTATCACTAACACACACACACACACCTCTACGGACATACACATGCCCAAGTGAACAGCTGGCCAACAGCGAGTCACGTATGTCAAATAGCTACACAGCTAGCACATAGCGGAGTAGCTAGTGTGTCCCTCTTTGTCCTTGCACACATTAGTCTGAGAGCGACCTGACTAGCTTAGTCATGTGGTGTTGCAACGCAGCCCACTACCGCCCTCTTGAGGCTAAATAGCTTTCGTGCAGCTAACACATAGCCTAGCTTCAATGAGCTAACGGCTAATCTGGGTGTGACCAAGCAACCCCCGGGTTTCGTCACCACCCCGCCTCCTCTCTCTCTCTCTCTCTCTCTCTCTCTCTCTCACACACACACACACACACACACACACACAGTGTCTCCCCACATGCTGGTTTGTTTTGCTTTGTTTTGTGGTAGATTAAAAAAGGTATATTGGTTTTAATTGATCGAAGAATTATTGATCGGCCATTGATGATTTTGAAGTTAATAAATTCTACTATACTTTAATTAGCAGTTGTTTGTGATTATCTGTGTACTTATTGTAATAATTGCTGGTTGAACACAGGTCAGTGCTCAAATTCACCCTTCCTTTTATTCCATTAAAAAATACCAGATAGATTAACCAAGTTAAGATCTATATTTTAAAGGAATACCACCTAATGAGACTATTTCACAGTTTGATTATTGGTCCCTGACTTTGCAGGGTGGTGCCTGTTGTGGAAAATCTCTTTGGTGTTTGGTGATGAAGCTGGAAAATAAGCTTGTCTGACACGCTGGAGTTCTCTAAGTTATTTTCTTTATTCTTTTGCAAAAGAAGGAGTCAGTTTAACAGACCGACAAGCAATCTGAGAAAGTGTGTCAGTGAACAAAGAAACAGTTAGTTTTTATAGCTGAGCATGAGATGGGAGGGACCGTTTTCCTGCTGACACTGCTTCTTTTACTGCTGAGTTTTGAGCTTTTTGTGGAAGTCTTCCTCGGCCCGCGGAAGTCATTCGCTCATGTAGAGCTGAGCTTTGAGATTTTTGTAGAAGTCTTCCTTGGCCCGCGGAAAACCTCCTCAGCCCTCTGCTTCATGTAGAGTGTGCATGAGGGAGACAGAGGGGGCCGCATGACAGATACAGGAGAAGCTATGATCACCTTTTTAGAATAATAGAGTACTATACTGAATCCCTATAACTGATATATTATATAGAAAAAAACAGAGTAAATATTGTATAGTATAAAGTTAATATATATAAATGATGAGAATATAAAAAACATGGAGTAATGGATAAAATATGAAAGAAATATCACACATCAGTGTGACAGATAAGAACTTTCCACTACATGCCCCGTTTTGATTGTTTTTCGATTTGAGTTATTAATAACCATATTCATAACTTTATTTATATTTATAAAACATATTTGATAATTTGCCAATGATTGAATCTGTACCCTACGAATTCCCAATATTGGCATTCTAACCTCCGGTGGATTTGTGAGGACTATGGTTAACTGCTCCTCAAATCTCTGCAGGGTAAATCCAGACAGCTAGCTAGACTATCTGTCCAATCAGAGTTTTCTGTTCCACGACTAAAACTACTTTTGAACGTACACATGTTCCACCAAAACAAGTTCCTTCCTGAGACTATTTAGCAGCGGCACCGTGGCTCCGTCTGGAGCTTAGCACCACCCAAGATGATTGTGGTTGAAGGTTGCTGGCTAGGCGTCGGTCGTTGGTGGAGTGGGGGGCTATGGGCTTGTAGCTGGTGATCTGTTTGAGCCCTCTCCAGACAGAAGCAGAGTCGTTTGCTGAGAACTGGTTTTGGAGTTTCTCAGAGTACCGTTGTTTAGCCTCTTTCACCGCCTTGCTAAACTTGTACTTCGCTTCTTTAAGTCTGTCTTTGTCCCCACTCCTGAACACTTATGCCTTATCCAAACTTAGTCTTCTGAGTTTGGCTAAGAACCAGGGTTTGTCATTGTTGAAACTCACCCTGGTGCATGATGGAACACAGCAGTCCTCACAGAAGCTGATGTATGATGTCACAGCCTCTGCATAATAGTTGTCTTATCTGATGCCATCACTAGGCTGATTTAAGAATTGAATTTAGACTGCTATATTTAACAGTGAGTTCATTTCATTCAGGTGTGAGGATGGTGGATCAGGAAAGACAGGGGAAGGCAACAGGTAGGTCTAACATTAGGTGGAAGTGTAGGTGGAGCCACTTGATACTAACATATTCATTTCTTAATATTATTAATATGTAAAAACTAATGAAAAATCTATTACATAATGTTTGTTTGACAATATGTCTTAGTGGAGAAGAACACAGGCAAGGAGTGAATGAGACAGACATGAGGTCGGCGATGGCATCACGTAGATATCAGACCAGTGATGACATCAGGTAGGAGTTCTATTAGTTAGACCACCACACAAAACTAAATGTCCAGTATGGTTTGAAGTTCTGTTGACCAACCAATCCTTTTTGGGGGAAAAATA
The DNA here is from genome assembly GCF_004354835.1 of Perca flavescens. Taxonomy (NCBI): domain Eukaryota; kingdom Metazoa; phylum Chordata; class Actinopteri; order Perciformes; family Percidae; genus Perca; species Perca flavescens. Next base: position 39,552,997 of record NC_041337.1, on the reverse strand, counting down.
GTGCAGACAGAGATGGAAAGCCACTCACCACTCAAATCACATCAACCAAGGGTGATGATTAGGTTGCCAAAATTGTTGCTGCATACCCCTATGACACTGGGTAGTTTCGCCCATGGTTACTACCTCTCTACCTTTCTACCATTACTACCTCTCCCTAACCATAACCCTTTCTACCATTACTACCTTTCTACCTTTCTACCATTACTACCTCTCTACCTTTCTACCGTTACTACCTCTCTACCTTTCTACCATTACTACCTCTCTACCTTTCTACCGTTACTACCTCTCTACCTTTCTACCATTACTACCTCTCTACCTTTCTACCATTACTACCTTTCTACCTTTCTACAGGTACTACCTCTCTACCTTTCTACCGTTAATACCTCTCTACCTTTCTACCATTACTACCTCTCTCTAACCGTAACCAAGCATTAACCAACCGTACCTGATATTACCGAATGACTGAAACATAATCTGAAGTTTGCACAAATGTTCATTATTCTACTTTCATCAGGAGTAAACCTATTTAACTGTTTCACTTCACAGCAAGACGGAGAGTGATGGGAGGAAGGGAGAGAGAAGAGAAGGAGAGAGAGAAGGGGAGAGAGAAGAGAAGGAGGGAGAGAGAAGAGGAGAGAGGAGAGAGAAGAGGGAGAAGAGAAGGAAAGAGAAGAGAAGGGGAGAGAAGAGAAGGAGATAGAAGAGGAGAGAGAAGAGAAGGAGAGGGAGAAGAGAAGAGAAGGAAAGAGAAGGGGAGAGAAGAGAATGAGAGAGAAGAGAAGGAGAGAGAAGAGAATGGGAGAGAAGGAGAGAGAAGAGAAAGAGGAGAAGGAGAGAGAGAGAGAAGAGAAAACCAGAGGAGAATAAATCAAATGAAGATAAATTTGAGAAGAGAAAAGATGTGAGGGAAGAAAGTGAAGGATGGAGTAAACAGAGACAAAAGCAGAGAAATAAACATGTCTCTATCTTTCATATCTTCTTATTTTTATTTTCATTATGAGCGACATGCACAGCCTTCATATTTATTTTATATCACTCAGACAGAAGAACATATTTACATATCAGATTTCTCTCACAGCGCTTCAGTTTCTAATCAATTCATCTTCTGGATTTATTCTCCACATGAAATCAAATTTAACTTATTGATTTATTCAAAAACTAAATTAAAAGATAAACTGGAATAAAAATAAAAAAGAGAATCTGTTCTGCTCACACGTCTGTCTCGTCATGTGACCAATCTGTTGAGACAGTGCGTGTGTGTGTGTGTGTGTGTGTGTGTGTGTGTGTGTGTGCGCGTGCGTGCATGTGTCTGTGCGTGCGTGCGTGTGTGTGTGTGTGTGTGTGTGTGTCTTAATCTGAATACTTCTTCCAGCTCTGTGTGTTCCACTGTATTCTCACTAGAGGCTTTTATTTTGGTATTTGCGGTATCTCTCCTGACGCAGCGCAGCAGGAAACACCTGCGGTATCTCTCCGTGACGCAGCGCAGCAGGAAAGACCTGCGGTATCTCTCTGTGATGCAGCGCGGCATGAAAGACCTGCGGTATCTCTCCGTGATGCAGCGAAGCAGGAAAGACCTGCGGTATCTCTCCCTGATGCAGCACAGCAGGAAAGACCTGCGGTATCTCTCCGTGACGCAGCGAAGCAGGAAAGACCTGCGGTATCTCTCTGTGATGCAGCGCGGCATGAAAGACCTGCGGTATCTCTCCGTGACGCAGCGAAGCAGGAAAGACCTGCGGTATCTCTCCATGATGCAGCACAGCAGGAAAGACCTGCGGTATCTCTCCTGACGCAGCGCAGCAGGAAGCACCTGTGGTATCTCTCTGTGATGCAGCGCGGCATGAAAGACCTGCATTATCTCTCTGTGATGCAGCGCAGCAGGAAAGACCTGCAGTATCTCTCCGTGACGCAGCGCGGCAGGAAAGACCTGCGGTATCTCTCCATGATGCAGCACAACAGGAAAGACCTGCGCTATCTCTCCGTGACGCAGCGCGGCAGGAAAGACCTGCGGTATCTCTCCGTGATGCAGCGCGGCAGGAAAGACCTGCATTATCTCTCCGTGACGCAGCGCGGCAGGAAAGACCTGCGGTATCTCTCCGTGACGCAGCACAGCAGGAAAGACCTGCGGTATCTCTCTGTGATGCAGCGCGGCATGAAAGACCTGCGGTATCTCTCCATGATGCAGCGAAGCAGGAAAGACCTGCGGTATCTCTCCCTGATGCAGCACAGCAGGAAAGACCTGCGGTATCTCTCCTGACGAAGCACAGCAGGAAGCACCTGTGGTATCTTTCCGTGATGCAGCGCGGCATGAAAGACCTGCGGTATCTCTCCATGAAGCAGCACAGCAGGACAGACCTGCGGTATCTCTCCGTGACGCAGCGCGGCAGGACAGACCTGCGGTATCTCTCTGTGACGCAGCACGGCAGGAAAGACCTGCGGTATCTCTCCGTGACGCAGCGCGGCAGGACAGACCTGCGGTATCTCTCCATGAAGCAGCACAGCAGGACAGACCTGCGGTATCTCTCCGTGACGCAGCGCCGCAGGACAGACCTGCGGTATCTCTCTGTGACGCAGCGCGGGCAGGAAAGACCCGCGGTATCTCTCTGTGACGCAGCGCCGGCAGGAAAGACCTGCGGTATCTCTCTGTGACGCAGCGCGGCAGGACAGACCTGCGGTATCTCTCCGTGACGCAGCGCGGCAGGACAGACCTGCGGTATCTCTCCGTGACGCAGCGCGGCAGGACAGACCTGAGGTATCTCTCCGTGACGCAGCGCGGCAGGACAGACCTGCGGTATCTCTCTGTGACGCAGCGCGGCAGGAAAGACCTGCGGTATCTCTCTGTGACGCAGCGCGGCAGGACAGACCTGCGGTATCTCTCTGTGACGCAGCGCGGCAGGACAGACCTGCGGTATCTCTCCGTGACGCAGCGCGGCAGGACAGACCTGCGGTATCTCTCTGTGACGCAGCGCAGCAGGAAGGACCTGCGGTATCTCTCCATGACGCAGCGCGGCAAGAAGGACCTGTGGTATCTCTCCATGAATTAGCGCAGCGGGAAATACCTGCAGTATCTCTTTGTGACACAGTGTTGCAGGAAAGACCTGCCGTATCTCTCCGTGACGCAGCACAACAGGAAAGACCTGTGGTATCTCTCCGTGACGCAGAGCGACAGGAAAGACCGGCCGTATCTCTCCGTGACGCAGCGCGGCGCAGCAGGACAGACCTGCGGTATCTCTCCGTGACGCAGAGCGACAGGAAAGACCGGCCGTATCTCTCTGTGACGCAGCGCGGCGCAGCAGGACAGACCTGCGGTATCTTTTCATGACGCAGCACAGCAGGACAGACCTGCGGTATCTCTCCGTGACGCAGCGCGGCGCAGCAGGACAGACCTGCGGTATCTCTCTGTGACGCAGCGCAGCAGGACAGACCTGCGGTATCTCTCTGTGACGCAGCGCAGCAGGAAAGACCTGCGGTATCTCTCCGTGACGCAGCACAGCGCAGCAGCCTGACACTGAAGGAGCTGTTCAGTGCTGACAGAGTATCCTGCTTGGGGTGGGAGGAGTCGTCCATCAAGGAGGATCATTTAACCACTATCCTCCTGTCTCCCACCACCTCCACGGCGGCAACCAAGAACAGAGCTGGACAAAACACAAGCAAATTAAGAAAACATCTTCATAAATTTGACAACACATGCGCAGCATTTAGAAAACGTGCTGCAAATACACACAACACCACCAAATACACACAACACCACCAAATACACAGAAACGATGCAAAAAGATTTCACAAAAACCCTGAAAAACAAAAAACGCTGCATCCCGTTTACACAACGGAATTTCTCCAGGCCTCTAGGGAGAGAGAGATAAGAGAGAGAGAGTGTGTGGGGGGGGGGAATTAGCATTTCTTTAAACCAATCGCAATCGTCTTGTCCTGATGTGTTTATCGCTGAAGAAAATGATATATTATGAAGCCAAAGTTGTAATCCAGGTTTAGTCTGTGAGGTTGTTGATGTTGGGTGTGGTTGGGTTCTTGTTGTGGTGTCTTCTCTGTAAACTAGCCCAAAGACCACACCATCCACTTCTTTTATAATTATAATACATATATACACTCAGCAAAAAAAGAAAACTCCTCTCACTTTCAACTGCTTTTATTTTTAGCCAAGTTAACATGCGTAAAACTTTGTATGAACATAACAAAATTTAACTACTAAGAACTAAACTGAACAATGTTTCACAGACATGTGACTAACAGAAATGGAAAAATAGGTCCCTGAACAAAGGTTGGTCAAAATCAAAAGTTGCAGAATGTTACAGGGAAGACCTCCTCCTCCCTCATGTGGTACCCTTCCTGCAGGCTACAGGGAAGACATCCTCTTCCCTCATGTGGTACCCTTCCTGCAGGCTCATCCTGACATGACCCTCCAGCATGTTAATGCCACCAGCCATACTGCTCGTTTTGTGCGCGATTTCCTGCAAGACAGGAAAGTTAGTGTTCTGCCATGGCCAGCGAAGAGCCTGGATCTCAATCCCATTGAGCACGTCTGGAACCTGTTGGATCGAATGGTAAGGGCAAGAACCATGCCCGCCAGAAATGTCCAGGAACTTGCAGGTGCCTTGGTGGAAGAGTGGGGTAACATCTCACAGCAAGAACTGGCAAACCTGGTGCAGTCCATGAGGAGGAGATGCACTGCAGTACTTAATGCAGCTGGTGGCCACACCAGATACTGATTGTGACTTTTTGATTTTGACCATCCTTTGTTCAGGGACCCATTTTTCCATTTCTGTTAGTCACATGTCTGTGAAACGTTGTTTAGTTCTTAGTAGTTGAATTTTTTTATGTTCATACAAAGTTTTACGCATGTTAAGTTGGCTGAAAATAAAAGCAGTTGAAAGTGAGAGGACGTTTCTTTTTTTGCTGAGTTTATATATAATATATTATTATTTTCATATGGACAAAGAACTAACTGTTTACTAGGGCTGGGTTTTGTACAAAAAGTTTCTATACCGGTACCGATACCATGACTTTGTGTATTACAAGACTTAAGTCTCTTAAGCTCGGTTGAAAACGTAGACATAGTCAAATTTTCAAATCTCCAGTTAGCTTTTCAATGAGCTGTTTCAACCTCTGAGCCTGCCGTCATGCTGCTGGCTGCATCTTTAAGTGTGTGTGTTTGTGTGTGTGTGTGTGTGTGTGTGTGTGTGTGTGTGTGTGTGTGTGTGTGTGTGTGTGTGTGTGTGTGTGTGTGTGTGTGAGAGAGAGAGAGCTCTGAGCTCCAACCCTTCCCATCTGAGAGTGCTGGACCTGAGTTACAACCATCCAGGAGATGAACAAAGCTCACACTCTGTTTCTCTGTCACACTGACAAGCTGAGGACTTTTGATTCACTGTGTGTTCCAGCAGCACTGCTGATAATAACAGTAAAGACTGACATCAGTAACTGATGTGCTGACAGTCCCCTCCTTACTAATAAGTTATATTGTTATCAGGGCGTTAAATCACCATTACCGTAAAAACTGACAGTAAGGAGAATACTTCCTGGTGTCAGGTCGTCCGTTATCTAATAGGACAGGTGCTCATAAAAATTGATTTGTCTTTAAGCGCCCTGATTGGGTTGATGAAGTGAAAGGACGGCTGGAGCACTCGCTCTCTTTGTCAAATATCACCACTGATGGGATTACATTGTTATTAGTCTGTACCCACAACTTTCCACTTCTGGGATTGTTCAGGTGCCGCCGGATGTCCGTCCCCTTCCTGTTTCTTTGTGTTGGCGTTCTAACCTCCGGTGGATTTGTGAGGACTATGGTTAACTGCTCCTCAGATCTCTGCAGGGTAAATCCAGACAGATAGCTTATCTATCAGATTGGACTATCTGTCCAATCTGAGTTTTCTGTTGCACGACTAAAATTCAATTCAATTATATTATATTTATAGTATCAAATCATAACAAGAGTTATCTCGAGACACTTTACAGATAGAGTAGGTCTAGACCACATTCTATAATTTACAAAGCCCCAACAATTCCAACAATTACAGTAATTCCCTCAAGAGCAAGCAGTGTGACAGTGGCGAGGTAAAAGTCCCTCTTGGGAAGAAACCTCAGACAGACCCAGGCTCTTGGTAGGCGGTGTCTGACGGGCCGGTTGGGGATATGATAAACAGTGGCAATAATAGTCAAAGTAATAATGGAACAGTGACTTCAAATGGTAGTTGTAGTAGTTCATGTCATATCAGGGCGCTACAGGGCGTTACAGGATGTAGCGTGGCCCAGCAGAGCATGGATGGACGTAACAGGAAGCAGCAGGGTTCAGCAGGAAGTAGCAGGGTTCAGCAGGAAGTAGCAGGGTTCAGCAGGAAGCAGCATGGTTCAGCAGGAAGCAGCATGACATTGCAGGGCACCGCTGAGCTCAGCAGGGAGTGCAGCAGGACCACGGCGACAGCTGCAACCAGGATCTTGGTGGCAACGTTCTCCAAGGAAATACGCTGGGGGAAAAAACATAAGGACTCCGGGGAGTAAACTCCCCAGAAGCTAGGATTAGTAACAAGAATTTCTGGGACGGGATGCACACAAATGGTAATAGAAAGGAAAAGGAGAGAGCAGCTCAGTTTGTCAAAGGAAGAAAGGAAGTCCCCCGGCAGTCTAAAACTATAACAGCGTAACTAAGAGAGACAGGTCATAAGGAGAGGTAGCCTGTTCGGGCTTTGAACTCTCCCCTGCCGGATCGGGCTGTGCTGGCCTGCCTCCCTCTACTTTTATTATATATTATTAATCTAACAATTATGAAGAGAAGCAGGTGGGTCAGTTAGATGGACTCTGCAACTCCTCACTCCCTAACTATAAGCTTTATCAAATAGAAGAGTTTTAAGTTCATTCTTGAATGAGGTGACAGTTTCTGCCCCCCGAATCCAGATTGGGAGCTGGTTCCATAGGAGAGGAGCCTGGTAGCTGAAGGCTCTGGCTCCCATTCTACTTTTAGAGACTCTAGGTACCACAAGTAACTCTGCATTCTGGGAGCGCAGTGCTCTAGTGGGACACTAAGGTATTAGGAGCTCTTCTAGATATGATGGTGCTTGACCATTTAGAGCTTTGTAGGTCAAGAGAAGGATTTTAAATTCAATCATGTATTTTACAGGAAGCCAATGCAGAGAATCTAATACAGGAGAAATAGGATCTCTTTTCTTAGTTAGACCAAGTTCCTTCCTGAGACTATTTAGCAGAGGCACCGGGGCTCCATCCAGAGCTTAACACAACCCAAGATGATTGTGATTGGTTTAAAGAAATGCCAATAAAGCAGAGGACGTTTTCCTCCCATCCAGGAATGCTGTGTTGACTAGCCAGACCCTCCTCCGCAGAGCTGTGGAGGAGGGTCTGGACATGCAAGACTACATTATTATTAGTTGAAAGCCCCCTGTGATAATGACGCCAAGGAGACCTTGTAATTTTAACAGTTTTATGGATCTATGTTGCTTAAACCGATGGGGACTCAAAATAGCAAAAAATTGTAACACACAAGAGAGGAGGGATGCCTCTGCCAGGATGGACAGACAGGACATGTTATGTGCACAGAATATCCCACGGAGGTCAAACTCAGTTTCTCTGAGGGCCACACTGGAAAATGAGAACCACATCCAGAGACAGACATGTAGAGTTTATTAACATGGTTTTATTTAAGAGAAAAGTCAAATATCTTTGACTGTATGTAGTCTTCTCTCTTACAGTTTGGTCGACATAAAGCCCCCAAAAAGTAAACTTAGACATCATAGAATTAGCAAATCAAGCAAAACAAAGAATCGGTTATTTGCAGCAACCTGTTTCAAAGCCTGAATATGAAACTCTGCTTCTGGGGGATTTGAGAGGGCCCACATTCGGCCCATGGCCAATTGTGGAATAGACCAACATAGTAAAGTTGTAGTCTGGACAATCAGGATGATAAAGGTATTTATTTTAAACTAGGACTGTCAAAATGAACACATTAATAACAAGTTAACGCAAATTCCTTTTAACAGCACACATGTTCTGTGATTTCTCTCCCTACTTTGTAAAACCAGGAAGTGATGTAGCAGTAACATTGGGGACAGTGTTGCCAACTTGGCGGCGGGTTTTCAGACCCTCTTAGTGACTTCTAAATATATTAGGAAGACAGAAAAAGGAGCGCTTCTTTTTGGTGGTGGTTGAAAAAAGTCTAACAAGGTGCTCTTTGGTGCAGGGGTAATCCAATAGTAATCATGCTGTTCTGATTATAAATACATTATTTGTAATTTATTCTCATGCATGTAGTCCACAGATCCTACTAAATGCAGCCTGCTGCAGGAGTACGTCCAGTCTCAAACACTCTTTTTAAAGTTTAGAACGGATGCTTTATGTTTCTGGGTGTCCCCTCAACACTTTAATGGTCAAGTGGTTTTGTTATTTCTTGTTTGTGAAATTTTTAATGTTGTTTTTTAAAGTTAGAATATTTAGTTCTTGTTTCTGTACAGAGGGTTAGATTAGTTCAAGCCGAGCGAGTTAAACATGGACACCTTTCTATTATCTCTGATTGATGTACTGTTTATAAATGAAGAGCGGGTAGGAGTTTGGAAAGCCTTGATGGTTCACCTGGTGGAACGTTTGCCCCGTGTGCAGGGGCTCGGTCCTCGTCACAGCGGCCGTAGGTTCGTTCACTCAACTCTGACCCGTGGCCCTTTGCTGCATGTTGTTCCCTCTCTCTCCTCTTTAACATCTTCACTGTCCTGCAAAATATAGGCCTAAAATGCCCAAAAAATAAAAAAGAGTGAGTGGGACCAGAACGATTCTCAACTTCTTCCTACCTCTTTTACACATAAACAATATTATTTGAGTTGCTTATTTGTTACTGAGGATCCTGTTTCTTCTCCTTTTTTATTATAAGTTTTATTTTGTGTTAGTATTTTTTTAAACATGTTCAATAAATTGACTAAATGGAAGAAAAAGGCTCACAGCGTCTCTTCGTACTGAGAAGACTGAAGAATCGCAATTCTTCTTAGAGACAAACATGGAACCCATACTGGTTTTTATTTCAAGTGGAGTTTGATATTCTCTCCAGCAGAGAGCAGCGGCACTGCAGAGAGAAGTTTACTGAACACAAAGTCTGAAACACTGAATTGAAATGATCCATGAATGACTCGCATGTTTCACTGCGTGATCTGATTCATTGATTTGTACACATTCATTAAAATACAAAACTATACACATAAACACAAGGTGTTTCTTTCACATGGGAAAGAGAGAATGTGTGCTGGGAGAGGGAGGGGGTTTTGACCTCTTTAAGATAGAAAATAGAACAGGACCCTAAAATAACTGCAAACTAAAACTTAATTGGATTTAAATAGAAAACAAATAACAGGTTAAACTGCTATTAGATTTTGCAGCACATCAGTATGGAAGATGATATTTAAAACATGCAGAGTTGAGTGTAGGAGGTGTGTGGGAAGCAGAGTGAGGCTGCTGATTGGCTGGGAGGCAGGACCAACACAGCCACAAGCAGCTAATCAGCTGCACCAGATTAAAGTATAAATATTTCCAACCAATGAATGACTGTTACACTCATCTTCATCTTGTATCCTGGAGATCCTTCTTTACTTTTCCACATTTTCCTAAAAGAAGAAATTAAGGAACAAAGGAGACTCCTTTCTATCTTTCTTCCTCATGTCTTCTTTTTCTCCTCTCTCATGTTTTTTTCTCCGTTGGATTCTCTACTAGCAGTGGAACAAAACATCTGTAGGAACACCCATCATGTCTTCTTACAACAGGCCTAGTTCTCCGTTCAGACCTTTCTTATTAATCAAGAGGAGACAAACACAACACAGAAACATGCATGAAACAACTAAACATTCATATGTATCTGTTCGTTAAAACTATCAAACCGTTCAAATGGAGTTGGTGATGAAGTGCTGCTGAGCAAGGCAGTCAATGTTCAGTGCAAACTAAGAGCTTTTATTGCACTTGGATTAAAAGAACATTTAAACCAATTCCTTTGGACCCAAACTGTATCTCGGCCCAGAAGGGAGAGTTGAGAGCAGGCTAAGATCAATTCAATTCAATTTTATTTATAGTATCAAATTATAACAAGAGTTATCTCAGGACACTTTACAGATAGAGTAGGTCTAGACCACACTCTATAATTTACAAAGAACCAACAATTCCAGTAATTCCCCCAAGAGCAAGCATTCAGTGTGACAGTGGCGAGAAAAACTCAGACAGACCCAGGCTCTTGGTAGGCGGTGTCTGACGGTGCCGGTTGGGGGTGTGATGAACAGTGGCAATAATAGTCACAATAAAGATAATGGAACAGTGACTATAAATAGTAGTCATAGTAGTTCATGGCATAGCAGGGCACTGCATGGCGTTACAGGATGTAGCATGGCACAGCAGGGCATAGCAGGACGTAGCAGGACGCAGCAAGATGCAGCAGATTTTGGACTCCGGGGAATAAACTCCCCAGAGTTAGGTTAGTAACAAGCATTTCTGGGACATGGATGCACACAAATGGAAAGAGAGAGGAGAGAGAAGCTCAGTGTGTCTAAGTAAGTCCCCCGGCAGTCTAAAACTATAACAGCATAATTAAGAGAGACAGGTTATGGAGAGGAGCCTGGTCAGAATAGAACTTTCCCTAACCGGTTCGGGCTGTACTGGCCTGCCTCCGTCTATTTTTATTATATTATTCATGATATGGTAAATTAGTCTGAAGACTATGAAGAGAGCAGGTGGGCCGGGTTAGGTGGACGCTGCAACTCCTCACTCCCTAACCATGAGCTTTATCGAAGAGGAGAGTTTTAAGTGTAGTCTTGAATATGGTGGCGGTGCTTGCCCCCCGAACCCAGACTGGGAGATGGTTCCACAGGAGAGGAGCCTGATAGAGGAAGCCTCTGGCTCCCATTCTACTTTTAGAGATTCTAGGAACCACAAGAAACTCTGCATTCTGGGAGCACAGTGCTCTAGTGGGACAATAAGGTACTAAGAGCTCTTCAAGATATGATGGTGATTGACCATTTAGAGCTTTGTAGGTCAGGAGAAGGATTTTAAATTAAATTTTACAGGAAGCCAATGCAGAGACGCTAATACAGGAGAAATATGATCTCTTTTCTTAGTTCTTGTCAGAACACGGTCTGCAGCATTCTGGATCAGCTGGAGAGTCTTAAGGGACTTATTTGGGCAACCTCATAGTAAGGAATTACAATAGTCCAGCCTGAAGTAACGAATGCCTGGACTAGTTTTTCAGCATTGTTTTGAGACAGGATGTGCCTAATTTTGGCAATGTTTCGAAGTTTTGTTTTAATTAGGCGTTAAAGGATATATCCTGATCAACAATAACTCCTAGATTTCTAACAGTAGTGCTGGAGGCCAGGGCAATACCATCCAGATTAATGATATCTTTGGATAATGAGGTTTGGAGGTGTTTAGGGCCCAGCACAATAACTTCAGTTTTGTTTGAGTTTAACATCAGAAAATTGTCATGCATGATTTTATATCTTAACTGACTGGTTTCATCTGGCTTGATTGATAAGGATAATTGGGTGTCATCTGCATAACAGTGAAAGTTAATTGAGTGTTTCCTAATCATATTGCCTGGAGGAAGCATATATAAGGAGAATAGAATTGAGCCTTGTGGAACGCCATGGCTAACTTTAGCGTACCTGGAGGATTTATTGTTAACATTTACAAATTGAGATCGATCAGAGAAATAGGACTTAAACCAGCTTAGTGTGATTCCTTTAATGCCAACTAAATGTTCCAATCTCTGTAACAGGATGGTATGGTCAATAGTGTCGAATGCAGCACTAAGATCTAGTAAGACAAGGACGGAGGAAAGTCCTTTGTCAGCAGCAGTTAGAAGGTCATTAGTAATTTTTACCAGTGCCGTCTCTGTGCTATGATGCATTCTAAATCCTGACTGAAAGTCCTCAAATAAACTATTGCTATGTAGAAAATCATATAACTGATTAGCGACTACCTTCTCAAGGATCTTGGAGAGTAAGGGGAGATTAGATATAGGTCTATAGTTGGCTAAGACATCAGGATCGGGGGTGGTTTTTTTCAGAAGAGGTTTTATCACAGCTACTTTAAATGACTGCTTTACATAACCTGTTAATAAAGACATATTTATCATATCTAGTAATGAAATGTTAACCATGGTGTAACGCTTCTTTAAGTAGCCTCGTTGGGATGGGGTACAGGTAGATGGCTTAGCTGAAGAGACCTTTAACAATTGTTGAAGGTCTATAGGATAAAAGCAGTCTAAGTATATGTCAGGTCTTGTCGTTCTTATCTTATCAGTCCTGCGTTTGGTGAACCATTAGAAGTTGAGGGCAAAAGGTGATGAATGGTATCTCTACTTTATCTAAGTATGTAAAACGTTATTAGAGAAGCTCATGAAATCATCACTACTCAGAGCTATAGGAATAGATGGCTCAGTAGAGCTGTGACTATCTGTCAGTCTGGCTACAGTGCTGAAAAGAAACCTCGGGTTGTTCTTATTTTCTTCTATTAATGATGAGTAATAGTCTGATCTGGCATTTCTGAGGGCCTTCATATAGGTTTTCAGACTGTCTTGCCATCTAAACGAGATTCGTCTTTACTTTCAAGTTTTTGCGAGATTTGTTTTAATTTGCGAGATTGGGAGTTATACCAAGGTGCTAGTTTCCTTTTCTTCATCATCTTCTTTTCGAGGGGAGCAACAGAGTCTAAAGTCATCCGTAGGCAGGTCGTAGCACCATCTACACAATTATCAATTTGGGACGGACTAAAGTTAACATAAATGTCCTCTGTTATATTGAAGCATGACATTGAGTTAAATGCTGTTGGAATAGCTTCCTTAAATTTAGCTATGGCACTGTCAGACAGGCATCTAGTTTAGAAGATTTTGATCGGACTAATTTTGTATAGTCGGGTATTAAGAATTCGAAAGTTATTAAAAAATGGTCTGATAATAAAGGATTCTGCGGAAATACTATTACATCATCAATTTCGATGCCATATGCCAGCACAAGGTTGAGGGTGTGGTTAAAACAGTAAGTGGCCTTATGCACACTCTGAATTGAATCTAGCAGTGAGTTGAAAGCAGTAGTAAGGCTATTCCTGTCAACATCCACATGGATATTAAAATCACCTACAACAACAAGTACTTTGTCTGATTTAAGGACTACACATGATAAAAACTCTGAGAATTCAGATAAAAATTCAGAATACGGACCTGGAGCTCGGTAGACAACAACAAATATAATTGGCTGGAATGTTGTCCATGTTGGAGCTTGAAGATTAAGAACAAGGCTTTCAAACGAGTTATAATTTATTTTAGGTTTAGAATTAACTAACAGGCTTGAATCAAAGATGGCTGAAACTCCCCTTCCTTGGCCTGAGGCTCTAGGAATTTGAGTATTAATATGACTGGGAGGACTGGCTTCATTTAGACTAACATATTCTTCATGGCCCAGCCAGGTTTCGGTAAGACAGAATAGATCAATATGATTATCTGATATCAAATCGTTTACTAGTACTGCTTTAGAAGACAGAGATCTGATATTTAATGGTCCACATCTAATTTTCCTATTCTGTTTTTTCATTGCAGTGGTAGTTTTAATTCCAATTAGGTTGTTAAGTATAGGCCTTCTTTTGGATACCTTTGATTTAACTGATCTGAGTTGGGGGACAGACACCATGGGTGTATTAAAAGAATTATCTGTCTCATTTTTTGGGGTAGGCTGTGGCTGACGTGGAATGGATGCTAAATTTACTATGTTTGCAGTTAGCTTCTTATTACTTTTGGGATTCACCACTTTGTATGGTCTATTGTTGATTATAACTGGAATAGTAGTAGTTACCCTGTAGAAAACATTTTCAGATCCATCCCCATGTAAAGTGCCATTTGGATCAATACCTGGAGGGCATGAATCTGTGATATTTTCTACAGAATGTCAATACCTCAGTGTGGTCATTATGTTATCAGAGAGCATGCTGGCTCCATGTCGGTTTGGGTGGAGACCATCATGCTTCAGCAGTCTGGGCCTCTCCCAGAACAAGTTAAAGTTGTTGACATAGGGAATGCTTAGGGAAGCGCAGTGGAGTTTCAGCCAGGTGTGGAGACCAAATAGTCTGGACCATCTCTCAGCACCCTTTCTTTAGTGTGATGTCATGGGAAGTTTTTCTTTTCAGCAGGCAGGGTGTAGGGCAGAGACCAGCCAAAACGTGGTTGAAGCAGTCTTTTCAGAAAATAGTCCAATGAAAAACAGTAACTCCAACTCAAAAACTTAATGGGAGTAGAACTACATGGTTAACAAAGTCCTGGTAGCTTAGGTTCTTTCCCTAAGAACTCTTCTCCTCTTCTCTCTGCCTCTGCTCTCTTTGTCTTCTCCCAGTGCATGAGCACCTGCTGTAATCAAAGGACTGAGGCATTTGCACCGCCCTGTGCGGTGCAATCTGGGACCTGTAGTTTGGGTGGTGGCCATTTTGTCACAGGGTAGCCACTCCTGTAGAGGAAAATAGCGTCCCTCTACGACGCATCCCCTTGTGATGCCACAGTAGGTAGGTAGAGGCTCAGAGATGGCGAGGATGATCATCAGAACTCGTTGGTCGTACAGATCTGTTAAAGAAAGCCGCTGTGCCACGTTGGTCATGTTGAACAGTGGGGTTTTGTTTATTGTAAGGCAAGGCAAGGCAGCTTTATTTGTATAGCACATTTCAGCAACAGGGCAATTCAAAGTGCTTTACATAAAACATTAAAGAGCAGTTAGAAAACAATTAAAAAACATTAATAAACAAATTAAAAACATTAAAAGACAAGAATAAAATTGATAGTGCAGTATAAGAATAAAAGTTACAGTGCAGTATAAGAAATTAAAGTTAATAAAAGATTATTTAAAGAAAAGCAACATCAAAAAGATAGGTCTTTAGCTTAGATTTAAAAGAACTGAGTTGCAGCGGACCTACAGGTTTCTGGGAGTTTGTTCCAGATATGTGGAGCATAAAAACTGAACGCTGATTCCCCCTGTTTAGTTCTGACTCTGGGGACAACAAGTAGACCTGTCCCAGACGACCTGAGAGGTCTGGGTGGGTCATAATGTAGTAGCAGATCAGAAATGTATTTTGGCCCTAAACCGTTTAGTGATTTATAAACCAGTAAAAGTATTTTGAAATCAATTCTTTGAGGCACTGGAAGCCAGTGTAGAGACTTCAGTACTGGAGTGATGTGATCCACTTTCTTGGTTTTAGTGAGGACTCGAGCAGCAGCGTTCTGAATCAGCTGCAGCTGTCTGATTGATTTTTTAGGGAGACCTGTAAAGACACCGTTACAGTAGTCAAGTCTACTGAAGATAAAAGCATGGACAAGTTTTTCCAGATGCTGCTGAGACATAAGCCCTTTAACCCTTGATATATATTTTTAAGGTGATAATAGGCTGATTTTTTAATTATGTTAATGTGGCTTTTAAAATTTAGGTCTGAGTCCATGACTACACCAAGATTTCTTGCTTTGTCTGTTGTTTTTAACATTGTCCTTTGAAGCTGAGCGCTGCCTTTCAATTGTTCAACCACCTCCGTTTTTTCTTCATTTAATTTAAGAAAATTCTGGCACATCCAATCATTAATCTGTTCAATGCACATATTTAATTGTTGTATTGGGCTATAGTTCCCTGGCGATAAGGTTATGTAAATTTGTGTCATCCGCATAACTATGGTAACTTATTTTGTTGTTTTCCATAATCTGAGCCAGTGGAAGCATGTAGATGTTGAACAGAAGGCCCCAGAACTGAGCCTTGGGGAACTCCATGCGTCATATTTGTATGCTCAGATGTATAATTACCTATAGACACAAAGTAGTCCCTATTCTTTAAATAGGATTCAAACCACTTTAGTACTGAGCCAGAAAGACCAACCCAGTTTTCCAATCGGTCAAGCAATATGTCATGGTCTACCGTATCAAATGCAGCACTGAGATCAAGTAATACTAAGACTGAAATTTTGCCACTATCTGTGTTTAAGTGGATGTCATTAAAGACTTTAACAAGAGCCGTCTCAGTGCTGTGGTGTGGTCGAAAACCTGACTGGAAGGCATCAAAACTGTTGTTTAGCGATAAGAAAAGGTTGAGTTGTTGAAAAACCACTTTTTCTATGATTTTACTTAAAAATGGAAGGTTTGATATTGGCCTATAGTTGCTCATTAGTGTCGTGTCTAGATTGTTCTTTTTTTAGGAGTGGCTTGATGACTGCAGTTTTCAGGGCCTGTGGGAAGATACCTGAGAGCAGAGATGTGTTTACAATCTGTAGAAGATCAGAAGCCAAACAATTCGAAACATTTTTGAAAACACCCGTTGGTAGAATATCAAGGCAACAGGAGGAGGTTTTCAGATGTTGTATAATGTCCTCCAGGTTTTTAAGGTTGATCGTATGAAATTGTGTCATGTTGGAATTTGTTTTGCGTGCACACTGTGACAACACATATCCTGTACTTGATATGGAAGCACTGACTGTCTAATTTTCTGAATTTTGTCTGTGAAGAAGGAGGCAAAGTCATTGCAAGCCTTGGTAGACAACAGTTCAGATGCTATGTAAGGTTCCCATACCAAGAAATCACAAACTAGCAAATCAGCCGCTTCAACACCATCTTTATGGAAATATATGCCTGTAAATCCTGTAAACATCTCGTGTACATCTAACTCTGCATGTTGAGTGATCTTGCTGCTCTCCCACACAGCTCGCAGCTCTGCAGCCAACAAACTGATCACAGGTCAGAGGTCACTCTGCATTACCAAACACTGCTGTATCTGCTAACAGGGAGGACACACACACACACAGAGACACCCAAGCACACTCACATAAACATACACACACACAGACACACACACACACAGACACACTTGCACACACATACACACACACACACACACACACACAGACACACACACACACACACAGAGAGACACACACACAGCCTCAGAGACGTGGACAGGTGAACAAGGAGGAAGATTACAGCTCTGAAGCATAATGCGTTTATTTCTAAAAAAGGAAAAGATCTCTACTTTTTGACAAACTACATGCTCCAGTCTTATGGAATATTTCTATGCACATACCAGCCTTTTTTCAGCATTTCAAGCATTCGTACATATAGCTTTGAACAGTAAAGCACTGTAACACGTATTTATTACTGTCAGCAGCACATTGACTGCTGCTGTATAAGAGATCCTCGTAAGAAGGAAGTCAAAATAGAAAATGAATATACTCTATTCAGTTCAGAATAAGCAAACATGTATACTCGTCATTTTGGCCAATATACCTGATAGGCAAATGATCTTTCCAGGGAACATCTTTGCATGAGAGTTCAGTAAGGAGGTTAATGAATAACGTAGAAAGTAAGTTCACCAGCTGCACATCTGCAGTCAGATCCAGACAGAGAGGACCAGAGAAGAGATGAGGATGGAGAGACTTCTTCTGAGCATCATCATTGCTTTCATATAGATTTAATATGTAGTTATTCCCATGTTTATGTACTGTATATTATGTAGCTGTATAAAACTTTGTTGATGTACAGTCCAACTTTGATGTAAAATGATCATTTGCATTAGTGAGTTCAAAGTAAAAATAGTTAGCTAAAGTACTATCTAAACAGTAGAAACAATATATTATAGAAATATTAATCTGCTATATGTGTGTGTCCCTACAGGGCTGAGTGCTGTCTCATCAGCTGCTGGACGTCGGTACTATTTTGTCCATGACAGGAAGAACTTTACTGAAGCCCAAAGATACTGCAGAGAGAAACACACAGACCTGGCTACTGTAGACATTTCAATTCAATTCAATTTTATTTATAGTCCCATCCATCCATCCATCCATCTTCGTCCGCTTATCCGGTGTCGGGTCGCGGGGGGAGCAGCTCCAGCAGGGGACCCCAAACTTCCCTTTCCCGAGCAACATTAACCAGCTCCGACTGGGGGATCCCGAGGCGTTCCCAGGCCAGGTTGGAGATATAATCCCTCCACCTAGTCCTGGGTCTTCCCCGAGGCCTCCTCCCAGCTGGACGTGCCTGGAACACCTCCCTAGGGAGGCGCCCAGGGGACATCCTTACCAGATGCCCGAACCACCTCAACTGGCTCCTTTTGACGCAAAGGAGCAGCGGCTCTACTCCGAGCTCCTCACGGATGACTGAGCTTCTCACCCTATCTCTGAAGGGAGACGCCTCCTGAGGAAACCCATTTCGGCCGCTTGTACCCTGGATCTCGTTCTTTCGGACATGGGGGACCCGGTCATATGCCTTCTCCAAATCCACAAAACACATGTAGAACGGTTGGGCATACTCCCAGGCCCCCTCCAGGATCCTTGCGAGAGTAAAGATCTGGTCCGTTGTTCCACGACCAGGACGGAATCCACATTGTTCCTCCTCAACCCGAGGTTCGACTATCGGCCAAACCCTCCTTTCCAGCACCTTGGAGTAGACTTTACCAGGGAGGCTGAGAAGTGTGATACCCCTGTAATTGGCACACACCCTCTGGTCCCCCTTTTTAAAAAGGGGAACCACCACCCCAGTCTGCCACTCCTTTGGCACTGTCCCAGACTTCCACGCAATGTTGAAGAGGCGTGTCAACCAGGACAGCCCCTCCACACCCAAAGCCTTGAGCATTTCTGGACGGATCTCATCAATCTCTGGGGCTTTGCCACTGTGGAGTTGTTTGACTACATCAGTGACTTCCGCCTGGGAAATCATAGACAATCCCCCGTTATCCTCCAGCTCTGCCTCTAACATAGAGGGCGTATTAGTCGGATTCAGGAGTTCCTCAAAGTGCTCCTTCCACCGCCCTATTACCTCCTCAGTTGAGGTCAACAGTGTCCCATCCTTACTGTACTTACCTCTTACTTTCCACTTGTTACTAACCTGGCTCTGAGGAGTTTACTCCCCGGAGTCCTTGTGCTTTGATTTTTTCTCACCCAGCATATTACCTTGGAGTACATTGGCACCAAGATCTTGGTTGCAGCTGTCGCCGCGGTCCTGCTGCACTCCCTACCAAGCTCTGCGGTGCCCTGCAGTGCCATGCTGCATCCTGCTATGTCCATCCATGCCCTGATATGACTACTACGACTATCATTTGAAGTCACTATTCCATTATCTTTAAAGTGACTATTATTGCCACTGTTCATCACATCCCCAACCAGCACCGTCAGACACCGCCTACCAAGAGCCTGGGTCTGTCTGAGGTTTCTTCCTAATAGGGAGTTTTTTCTCACCACTAACAATACTAACACAATACTAACCTAGCTCTGGGGAGTTTACTCCCCGGAGTCCTTATGTTTATCCTTCGCCTAGAATATTGCCTTGGATTAGCGTGGCACCAAGAGCTGGGTCCTGGGTGCAGCTGTCGCTGTGGACCTGCTACACCCTGCTATGCTGTGGACCTGCAATGTCCGGCTACGTCCTGCCGCGTCCACTGCATCCACCCATGCTCTGCTGTGCCACGTTACATCCTGTAACGCCCTGCTGTGCCCTGTTATGACATGAACTACAACGACTACCATTGTAGTCACTGCCGCCAGACACCACCTATCAAGAGTCTGGGTCTGCCGGGGTTTCTTCCTAAAAGGGAGTTTTTCCTTGCCACTGTCGCAATAGCCACTGCTAATGCTTGCTCTTGAGGGAATTACTGGAATTGTTGGGGCTTTGGAAATTATAGAGTGTGGTCTAGACTTACTCTATCTGTAAAGTGTCTCGAGATATCTCTTGTTATGATTTGATACTATAAATAAAATTGAATTGAATTGAATTGCCCCCCGAACCCAGATTGGGAGCTGGTTCCACAGGAGTGAAGCCTGGTAGCTGAAGGCTCTGGCTCCCATTCTACTTTTAGAGACTAGGAACCACTAGTAGCTCTGAGTTCTGGGAGCGAAGTGCTCTAGTGGGACAATAAGGTACTAAAGGTACACACCAAGGAGATTATCGGCCATTGGAGAGTCTGGCGAGGTCAGTGACTTGAATCTGTTCGGTGTGTCCCATGCCGTCGTCAGTCTGGGGGGCTGTCGGCATTCATTTTTGCCGACCTGACATGTTCAGTTGGCGGCAGGGCAGTCGGGACTCACCCGGAAATGGCGAGTGGAATGAGGTTACTAGAGTCTCTCAAAATCTGACGAAAATCTTTTAAACTGACCTTTGTTGAGCTGAAATGAAGACAGATTCAGCAACTGCACGGCCTATTTCTCGCTTAAAATGTTTTCAGAAACACGTTTCAGTGAACTATTTTAGTCCAATATGAGATCGTGTTCTGAACGGCCGACATGAAAGTCTGGCTTTGAATTTCCGGAGAAAACAAACACATGTGACGCGTTTGTCCAATCAGCTGCCGGTTTTCATTTCTTGGGCAACAATACAGAGTAGCGTCGCCTGCTGTTATAGAGATGTATTATGTCTTGTCTCTTTGGTGTGTTCTGTGGCACTTTTTGGACCAACACGGGGAGACCGATCATTTTGACTGGCTTTTATGTTAACGGTCGGCCGTCTGGTTCTGGAGACGTATGGTTCATGAGAACAGGCTGCACAGACACACAGTTTGACGTGACAGTCGCCCACACATCGATCTGTACTCACACGTACACTTAAATTAGTAGGTGTAATACAGCTGAGATGCGTCCGTGTGTCCTTAAACACCCTTATTATAATATACACATTACACACACCTACACACACATTATGATCTACACATTACACACACCTACACACACACTTTACATACGTACAGCTTCCTATCCACACACACACACCTCGTCCTCCCTCTAATCGCTCCAATAATTACTCTCTGCTGAACTCTGCAGTTATATAAAACACATGCAGAGGAGGACGGAGAGCCGCTGAAACTGATATCATAATACAAAAAATACTGGAGTAATCTGAGCTAATCGGTCGTTTCACACAGGAACGGAAAGCAGACAAACACCAAGAGTAAAACTGAGTTTCTGGAAGGGCAATTAATCATATTTTAATGTCTGTTTCAAAGCTGCAAAGATTAATCGATTAGTTGTCAACTAATAAATGAATCACAGACTAGTTTGATTGATCTTTTGTTTGCTTCCTCTTTGTGAAACTTTGAGGTTGGAAACGCTTCAACGTCTCTGATGTTTGTAATGATTGTGTATGAGAATTTATGGATTCCTGTGAAGAAATCTCTTTCTAATCAGTTTATACTCAGAGAAAGAGAGAGGGAGTAGGAGGCAGTCAGAGAACAGTGAGAGAGAGAGGAGGAGGGTTATGGAAAGAAAAGATCCAAAGATAGAAGTCAGTACAGTGAATGTAACATCACGTGTCCTAATAACAGTTCGTATGATACCTCATGAATGTTCTGCACGATGTTGTGTGCGTTAAGTAGGTATGTTTGTTACACAACTTACATACGTTAGTGAAAGGAATACTTTGCCAATTTTAATCCAGCTCTGTGTCATCTTTGTGTGGGCAGTGGTCAGATTAACTCATTGTCATGAAAAGGTTTGTATTATAACGTACGAAAACTTATGCACAACAATTTGTATGATATCCTAGAAAATTAGGCGACGGCCAGCTGTTCACATGACAGTAAAGTTTAATGTCTTTACAGTTTATCTGATGAAAAGGTGACTGTGAGATGGTACGTGAGGTGTCGGTCCTTTCAGAAGCTGTTACAGTTGAGTTTAGCTGAGAAAAAGTCAGCGTCATGCAGCAACAACAGTTAAGACCAAAACAACAAGTTAAGATAACAAAGATGGTGGTTTGGATTACAAGACTTCCAGGACATGAACACCTGTTTCCTGGTTGAAAGTCTTGTGTTTTCTCCTTAACTTCTTCAGGACATAAACACCTGTTTCCTGGGTGAAAGTCTTGTGTTTTCTCCTTAACTTCTTCAGGACATAAACACCTGTTTCCTGGCTGAAAGTCTTGTGTTTTCTCCTTAACTTCTTCAGGACATAAACACCTGTTTCCTGGTTGAAAGTCTTGTGTTTTCTCCTTAACTTCTTTAGGACGTGAACACCTGTTTCCTGGGTGGAAGTCTTGTGTTTTCTCCTTAACGTCTTCAGGACGTGAACACCTGTTTCCTGGGTGAAAGTCTTGTGTTTTCTCCTTAACTTCTTCAGGACATAAACACCTTTTTCCTGGGTGAAAGTCTTGTGTTTTCTCCTTAACTTTTTCAGGACATAAACACCTGTTTCCTGGGTGAAAGGACATGAACTCTGTGCTACACTAATGCTTTCCTCTGTGTACACATATCCTATACAAGTACAATTTTGGCTGTGTGAATTGTTTCCCCTTTAAAAGTTGCTCTTGGGGCGCCCGGATAGCTCAGTTGGTATAGCTGGCGCCCATATGTAGAGGTGTACCACAGTGGGCCCAGGTTCGACTCCGACGTTCAGCCCTTTGCTGCATGTTATTCCCCCTCCCTCTCCCCTTTCATGTCTTCTGCTGTCCTATCTGAATAAAGCCTGAAAATGCCCAAAAAATTATAATAAAAAAAAAAGTTGCTCTTGAGAGATTTGATTTGGCGAAATTTACATCCATGTGCGTTGACATCACGTTCCTCTCCGGCCACTTGAATGTGTTGTTGAACACTTCCCCGCTTCAGTGATAATCTGATGATTACTCTCGCTGGCCTTACCTTCTTATTGGCTCCAAAATGGTCGTCCATGGATTCTGGTTTCCCATTATGATGTCATCTTTCTGCGCCGAGCTTGTGGCTGACGTCAGAGAAGAAAACTAGAGCAGCTAGTCTTTTTCTTTCTCCCTCTCCTCTTCTTCATATTCTGTTCTTTATGAATCCAGTTATAGGTCACCTGGATTCATAAAAAAGGGGAAGAAGTGAAGCAAGGGACTAAAGACAAGGAGCACAAATAATAACACCAGAAATAAAATAAGACTAAGATTAGGAACAAAGAGGACATTTAACAAAATGAGGTAGAGATAGAGGGAAAGGGTTAGCAGAGGAAGGGAGAGGGAGAGAGAAGCAGAGAGAGAGAAAGGAGGAGGCATGCTGCAGGTGCAGCAACAGCAGTACATGCAGGATGCTGATGAGCCTTCAGAGAGGAGAGAGAAGCAGCGAGCTCTCACTCTGCTGCAGTTTTCTGACTCCTCACATCTTGTCCAACCTGGACCCTGTTTCCCCATGTTTTTGTGTTTAAGTCACTAAGCGAGAACGCTCTGACAAAAACAAGGGTCTGACAACATTATGGAAAGGATCCCTACAGAGATGGATCTTTTAGTTAAAGAGTAAGATCCATTTAGTTTAACATCAAACAGCCCTGAAATCTCCATCACTATGCGTGTGTGTGTGTGTGTGTGTGTGTGTGTGTGTGTGTGTGTGTGTGTGTGTGTGTGTGTGTGTGTATGTGTTTGTGTGCATGTGTGTGTGTGTTTGTGTGTCGGCTATATAGGCCATTCAGTGTGGGAAGCATGGGTTTGTATGTGTTGTGTGTGTGTGTGTGTGTGTGTGTGTGTGTGTGTGTGCGTGTGCGTGTGCATGTGTGTCTCTGAATAAATGTCTGCAGACAGCAGAAAAGATGTGTAATATATAATTATTGAAGGGCTTCTGGTTTGGAGGGCTTCCGGGGGTTTTTATATCTGAAAGCTCTGTCGTTGAATCAGCGCTGACAGTTGGTTAGTTAGTTTTTTTTTCCAACTGAATGAGACCATGCTAAAAACTCTTCCTGATATTTGTGCAGACACTGTTTGAAAGCTTTACCTGTGATCCCTGGCTGTGCGATTATTAGAAACCATTGATGGTTATTGATCTTGTCAATCTGATCATACAGCTGGTTTAAAAATATGTTTCATTCCTGAAGTCTCTGAAGTTTCTGTATACCAATAGACTTACAAATGTGATGAGGAAAAAAAGAGGTGTTCTATGGCTTTACCTTATAGGCCGACCAGGGCTATGCCATTTGGGGAGAGGCCACTCACTGATCCCCCCTATATTTCTGAAAATCCTAGACATGCTTGTGACCTGCACTTCGTTACTGCTTTCTGATTAGCCTGTGTTTGTATTGAAATAAGAGGCTGCTGTGGCCCGCCGTACGGGTTGAGTAGAGGCTGCACAGTTTGACCAGCAGGCAGCGGCCACACACCAGGCTGGCGGATGGTGTTACTAAGAACTTGCAATGTATAACTATTATCAGACCGACCCTCGCGGCCTCCAAACACTACCGGCCCACCGGGTAAAGTCCAGACTCTCCCGATTGCCACTGCTGTTCCTCTGGGGGTACTGATGGTTACCTGTTCCTTGGGGGTACTGAGGGATACCTGTTCCTGTAGGGGTACTAATGGTTACCTGTTCCTCTGGGGGTACTGATGGTTACCTGTTCCTCTGGGGGTACCAATGGTTACCTGTTCCTCTGGGGGTACTGATGGTTACCTGTTCCTCTGGGGGTACCAATGGTTACCTGTTCCTCTGGGGGTACTGATGGTTACCTGTTCCTCTAGGGGAACTAATGGTTACCTGTTCCTCTGGGGGTACTAATGGTTACCTGTTCCTCTGGGGGTACTGATGGTTACCTGTTCCTCTAGGGGTACTGATGGTTACCTGTTCCTTTGGGGGTACTAATGGTTACCTGTTCCTCTGGGGGTACTGATGGTTACCTGTTCCTCTGGGGGTACTAATGGTTACCTGTTCCTCTAGGGGTACTGATGGTTACCTGTTCCTCTGGGGGTACTGATGGTTACCTGTTCCTCTAGGGGTACTGATGGTTACCTGTTCCTTGGGGGTACTGAGGGATACCTGTTCCTCTGGGGGTACTAATTGGTTACCTGTTCCTCTGGGGGTACTAATGGTTACCTGTTCCTCTGGGGGTACTGATGGTTACCTGTTCCTCTGGGGGTACTAATGGTTACTTGTTCCTCTGGGGGTACTGAGGAATACCTGTTCCTCTGGGTGTACTGATGGTTACCTGTTCCTCTGGGGGTATTGATGGTTACCTGTTCCTCTGGGGGTACTGAGGGATACCTGTTCCTCTGGGGGTACTGATGGTTACCTTTTCCTCTAGGGGTACTGATGGTTACCTGTTCCTCTGGGGGTGCTAATGGTTACCTGTTCCTCTGGGGGTACTGATGGTTACCTGTTCCTTGGGGGTACTGAGGGATACCTGTTCCTCTGGGGGTACTAATGGTTACCTGTTCCTCTGGGGGTACTAATGGTTACCTGTTCCTCTGGGGGTACTGATGGTTACCTGTTCCTCTGGGGGTACTAATGGTTACCTGTTCCTCTGGGGGTACTGAGGGATACCTGTTCCTCTGGGGGTACTAATGGTTACCTGTTCCTCTGGGGGTACTGATGGTTACCTGTTCCTCTAGGGGTACTGATGGTTACCTGTTCCTTGGGGGTACTGAGGGATACCTGTTCCTCTGGGGGTACTAATGGTTACCTGTTCCTCTGGGGGTACTAATGGTTACCTGTTCCTCTGGGGGTACTGATGGTTACCTGTTCCTCTGGGGGTACTAATGGTTACCTGTTCCTCTGGGGGTACTGAGGGATACCTGTTCCTCTGGGGGTACTAATGGTTACCTGTTCCTCTGGGGGTACTGATGGTTACCTGTTCCTCTGGGGGTACTAATGGTTACCTGTTCCTCTGGGGGTACTAATGGTTACCTGTTCCTCTAAGGGTACTGATGGTTACCTGTTCCTCTGGGGGTATTGATGGTTACCTGTTCCTCTAGGGGTACTGATGGTTACCTGTTCCTTGGGGGTACTGATGGATACCTGTTCCTCTGGGGATACTAATGGTTACCTGTTCCTCTGGGGGTACTAATGGTTACCTGTTCCTCTGGGGGTACTGATGGTTACCTGTTCCTCTGGGGGTACTAATGGTTACCTGTTCCTCTGGGGGTACTGAGGAATACCTGTTGCTCTGGGTGTACTGATGGTTACCTGTTCCTCTGGGGGTAATGATGGTTACCTGTTCCTCTGGGGGTACTGAGGGATACCTGTTCCTCTGGGGGTACTAATGGTTACCTGTTCCTCTGGGGGTATTGATGGTTACCTGTTCCTCTGGGGGTACTAATGGTTACCTGTGCCTCTAAGGGTACTGATGGTTACCTGTTCCTCTGGGGGTATTGATGGTTACCTGTTCCTCTGGGGGTACTGAGGGATACCTGTTCCTCTGGGGGTACTAATGGTTACCCGTTCCTCTGGGGGTACTGATGGTTACCTCTTCCTCTGTGGGTACTAATGGTTACCTGTTACTCTGGGGGTACTAATGGTTACCTGTTCCTCTGGGGGTACTGAGGGATACCTGTTCTTCCGGGGGTACTGATGGTTACCTGTTCCTCTAGGGGTATTGATGGTTACCTGTTCCTCTGGGGGTACTGAGGGATACCTGTTCTTTTGGGGGTACTAGTGCTCAGTGTTGGTCATCTTACTTTAAAAAAGTAATTAGTTACAGTTACAAATTACTTCTCCCAAAAAGTAATTCAGTTAGTAACTCAGTAACCACATTGTAAAAGTAATTATTTACTCAGCAAAGTAACGGTGACGTTATTTTTTATGTTCTATCACGCTATTACGTTCTATAACATCTTCAAATATGTTTATATTAACTGATTGAAGAATAAAAACACTATATACAGTATTTTAGAACATTTGGTATTTAGGATAGCTCTGAATGACTCAGACTCCACAGTGGACAGGGGTAGCATGTTTTCAACAACATACCTTGCAATCAATGTGTTCAGCTCGGCCTTGGTCACCTGTCGCTGACCCGAAAAATCAAGCGTTGCTTGTTTTAACAGAGTGGCTCTGTCTCCTTGGCTGTAGCTCACGCTAACTGCATTTGGGCTTGGGGTTGGGTTAGCAGCAGCAATAAGTGTTAGCATGTGTTGATGTGAGGGGCTTCATAAGATTGGAGTTGCTTGAGGCAGACGTGGATAAAGTCTTTTTTCCTGGGCGTAGTATGCATGTTACATAAACATTCTTGTCTTTAATTTCAATGAGCGAGAAGTAGCCTAGTGCCGGTACTTCCAGTTCGAGAACGCTACCTTTGAATTTCCCTGGCTCGTCGCCATTGTCGCGGTCTTGTGTTTAGTCATCATCATCCACCCCCCCCCTCTCCAGGCAGCTGGTGTGTAGCCAAAGCCTGACACCTCGCGCTTCCTTCAACCAAATTGTAGCAGTCTGTGCATAAAGGCCCTGACACACCAAGCTACATTGCCTTTGTCTTGGCTAAAAATTAGCACTTGAACACATCGCTGACGGCCCAAACTAAGACAACTGCCGCTCAACGTTAGCTCTAGTTCTAGCTCTACCTCTGTGATATATTTTCCTGTGGTGATTTTTCTTTTCCTCTCTGCCACCAACACACACACACTTTTCCTTCCTTCTCTCTGGAATTTGAATTGCGATCACAAAAACAGAATAATCGAGAAAAAACGATTTACCTGCAGAATGTGACGTTCTGCAGGTAAACTCTTTTTTTGTCTCGTGTTCTGAATGAAAAGTATGAAGGTAGATGTCATAGTGGAAGGTGGTGTCACTACTGATTTGTTTCACTGTTTCACTGGTTTATAATTTCAATAAATGTAACATCTTTCCAAAAGTCAACGAGGAATCCTGTTAAATAATCCGGATTTCACTAGCCCAAAGTAATCGTGATTATGATTTTTCTTTTCAGAATCAAGCAGCCCTAATGTGTTTGTGTGTGTGTCTGTGTGTCTGTGTGTATGTTTGTGTGTGTGTGTGTGTGTGTGTGTATGTCTGTGTGTGTGTGTGTCTATTTGTGTGCATTCATGCATGAACGGCATCTCCTTTTGCTGATCAATGACAATATTCTCATACTACCCTAGTTGCAGTTCTTGTTCTGCCTCGGTGATATATATTCCTGTGGTTTCTGCGTGTCTCTGTGTGACGCGGCACGTTTATCCTCTCTTCCACCGACACACACACACACACACACACACACACACACACAGTTTTCCTCCCTCTTCTCTCTTCTCTCGTCCTTCCTTCTCCACTCTTCTGTTTCCTCCTCCTCCATCTGCCCATCATCTCTCCAGCTGCCCGTCTGCACTCGACACCTCCTCCCTCCCTCCCTCCTCTTTCTTTCCATCCATCTATCTCTCTCTCCGGCAGACCAGCGGAGGAGAAAAGCTGAAACCGTAGCAGAGATAATAACCCGATCATCGTGCGTTCACACGCAGCATCCTCAGCACTGCAGCGACAGGCAGCGGATGGCTCGGCTGTCAGGCGCAGAGGAATGATAATTAGGAAGAGATTGACTCGGCAACAAGAGGAAAAAGAGGAAGGAGGAGGAGGAGGGCCTGCAGCAGAGAGGCAAGCAGAGGAATACACGGAGGAAGAGAGAGCAGAAGAAGAAGGGATGGATTGATCACCATTGGGAAAGAAAAACGGAGCAAGAGTGTGTTTTATTTCAGAGAGATGATGGTGATGATGATGACAGCGGCAGAGAGAGGGACGGATCAATAATCCTCTTCATCCCTCCATCACCTCTGCAGAAACCTGTGAGACTCTGGTGCAGTGTGTGTGTGTGTGTGTGTGTGTGTGTGTGTGTGTGTGTGTGTGTGTGTGTGGCCATTCAGTGTGGGAAGCATGGGTTGTGTTGTGTGTGTGTGTGTGTGTGTGTGTGTGTGTGTGTGTGTGTGTGTTTATGTGTGTGTGTGTGTGTGTGTGTGTGTGTGTGTGTGTGTGTGTGTGTTTTGTGTGTGTGTATGCCTGTGTTTGTATGTGATGTGTGTGCCTGTGTGTTTGTATGTGATGTGTGTGTGTGTGTGTGTGTGTGTGTGTGTGTGTGTGTGTGTGTGTGTGTGTGTGTGTGTGTTTGTTTGTGATGTGTGTGTGCCTCTGTGTTTGTATGTGATGTGCGTGTGTGCCTGTGTGTGCTTTGTAAGTTGCATGTGTGTCAGATATGTGTGGGCTGTAGACGTGTAACAGTACACAACATTTGGTCTGTGCCTCAGTTTTGGAGTGGTTTGCAATGCATTCTCATGAACGGCTTTGTATAATATCGTGTGAAAACATACGCACAATGATATAATATCCTCAAAACTACGAGAGCAAGTTGTGAAGCGTGTGTGTGTATGTGTGTGTGTGTGTGTCAAATAGATTAGATGGAGTTACAGGTAATTGATCCAAAATTGGGAAATTTCAGTGCTACAGCAGCAAATATAAGTCACACAGAAAACATACAGAATATACAGTACAATAATTGACAAATAGTATAGAATACAAGAACAACTATTCAAAAAATACAGAGGAATACACAGGAATATTTATAAAATGTATAAAGAACATGTGTGGGCTGTAGGGGTGTAACGGTACACAACATGTTTTCTTCTTAACTACTTAAAGACATGAACACCTGTTTCCTGGGTAAAAGTCTTGTTTTCTCCTTAACTTCATCCGGGACGTGATGCAGTCATAAATTAAATGTTTGACACGGTTCCCAACCTCAGCTGCACAATGGCCCTCATTTATGAAACGTGCGTACAACCTAAAACAGGTGTACAACGGGCGTACGCCGATTCCTACGCAAAGCTCAGCATTTATCAATTTGGACGTGAGCGTAGGCTGCGATCAAATCTCACGTCTGGTCTGAACTCGTGTACGCAAGTTTTCGAGTCAGTGTGGCCTTGCAGTGCAGCATATAATCAGTTTAACAGGAGAAGGAGAAGTCATCAGTTGATCACTTATCAGCAATGGCAGATCTGGCTCTTTTAGAAGACCTCTATGAGCCGGTACAATAGTGCACACGTACGCACACATGTCATGGTGGAGCACTCCATTGGATTGTTTAAGGGCAGATGGCTCGCATCAGTGGGGGGGGGGACCCTATACACGGCAGAAAAAGTCTGCAACATTGTTTTAGCCTGTGGGGTTCTGCACAACATCTCGCAGGGAAACTGGGTGCCATAAATGTAGCGATGGAGCCAGATGACCCGATGCCCAGAGAGCAGTGTCCAGCACAGCCCCAACTGGGGGCTATATCAAGGAGACAGGATATTATTATTCCTCGCTTTTAAAAGGTATAGTGTTATGTTTGGCAATGATATTCAATGCAGGAAACATGACGATGCACAAAATTTTTATTTATTATTCAGGTTTTCATTTCTATGTCGTGAACGATTTATTTCTGCCATTGACCGAGTTATTTCGGCTTGTTTTTCCAGCCCCTCTGCTGTCAGGAGACAGGGTCGTGGTGGTTGTCCAGGGGCGGAGGACACGCACTCTCCCTCAGCTGTTGCCTCGTTAAGACTCATGAAAAAAAACAAAAGTAAAATAAAAGACACTGCATAAACTCCGCTACTGTGTGTTTATTTAAATATAGGTAGACCTACACCATGTAGGCCTAAGAGATTGCAATATAAGCCTGTATATTACTATTAAGACTATAGAAAATGCGTCAAGGATGTATAAATTAAATAGGCTTAACTTCAGCTGGAGTCCGATTTACTACGGCAACACTGTTGACCGCATCAGTGATCTCTTTTCATCCCTCATTCTTCCTACAGCCTTTAATACCAGTTTTCAGGCTGCCAAAAAGTACACACGTTAGTGAAAATGAACCAGAGATATCAGGGTTTCAATCTCCACCTCTGAAAAGTTCCGCTTCTCAGCCGGATTACGTCTCGCCATGTCGTAAATTGTAGGGGCGAGGCCTCAAAACCGAGAATATATTGGGGCGTGATATTTAAATTACGATCGTTTCCAGCCGCTGCATTTATCAATGTACAACCATTCTTAAGCTCTGGTTGGTGTGATACGAACATTTGATGAATCACACATGAAGCCTGTCGTAAGATGATATCTGCACTCATATCTGCGCTGGTTTCTACGATAGGTTGATAAATGAGGGCCAATGTCTGCAGACAGTTCATACACAACAATGTGTGTTGCCCAAACTTGCCAGGTAAAAGTCACGCGCCAGAATTTCTGTTCAGTTTGTGCTAGTAGTGGACATGAACAGACTGTTTTTGTGGTAGGGCATACCGAAACAATGTTGCATACCGATCTGAACGACCTGTGCCGAAACTGTTCGGGTTAGGGGTTAGGGGTTAGGGGTTAGAGTTAGGTAATGAAAAAGTGATCTCGATGATTCCCCCACCTCGTCCCAATGACTGGGCAGTTGATATAGGGAATCAAAGGCAAGACCAGGGGCCGGGGCACGTCACTCGAAGCACTTACTTATTTTTAGGGATTAGGGGTTAGCATTGGTGGCACTAGAGGAAAGATCAGGGTTCATCTTCTGGGGAGAAGGAACATATGATGCCACAAGCCACGACACAGCGCCGTAGAAGCGGCTCTCCGCTAAAAGGATGGATGGACGGATGGACGGATGGATGGATGGATGGATGGGTAGAGAGAGACTTTATTTTCATGTAAAACAAATTAGATGCACTAAAGTCCTCACTCATACACTCACCATACAAAATTCCATTTCATAAAAGTCAATTTCTGACATTAACGTGTGTTGCATGTGATAAATAAATAATAAATTGTTGCACATTAATGCAGGCATGTATTTGGGTGTGCTTTCAGTTAGGAGTTCAGTGAGGTGATGATTTAGGGATAAAAACTGTTGAAGAATCTTGTGCTGAGAGTTTAGATGGGCCTGTATTGTTTACCAGAGGGCTACAGTTTCAACAGATGATGGGAGGGGTGGAATGAGTCCTTTTGGATGTTGTGTGTTTTCTGTAGGCAGAGGGATATGAAGATGCAAAGAAATATGCGTTAGTTCTGCAGGGCTTATAACAGGCCGGGCAGGAAGTGGAACGGCTCAAATATCTAGTCAGTTTTCAAAATAAAGTCCCTGTGCAGACTCCCATTGGTATATCTCATCACCAGACTATTTTAACAACTAAAACACAGCCACTAATCTTTGATCTGTGTTGATCAGAACTGGACTTAATGGAAGAAACCATTTAACTGTAGATTTCTTACATTTATGGTAGAAGCACAAATATCCAGTAAAAATGACCCAAACAATAAAATCTGAGAGTCGGGTAGGCAGAGAGAGAGAGAGAGAGAGAGAGAGAGAGAGAGAGAGAGAGAGAGAGAGACCGATGATGGTCAGTTAGTGAGTCATGAATAATTGAATGTGCTTAATGGGAGGATATTTAAAAACTGAAACTGTTTGCCATAGAAACCAGAGAGCGAACCACTTCCTGTGTGATAAGTGTGTGTCTTTGGTGACTCTAAGTGGTAATAATTCATAATTTCTAAAGGAAATAACTTTGTGAAAGCATCACGAGTTGATGTTTCTCCTTTGTTCTGCCCATCTCTCTTTGATCATGGAGAAGGATCTGCAACTAATTGTTTTATAATCGTTAGTTGCTGCCAAGGGCGTAGAGGGCACGGTGTACACAAGGGAACATGCCCTCTGTCCCCCACACTTACAACGTGTCTGAGTTGATTTGAATGCACTTAAGATTTACTAAAGAATCCAAATAGTTAGCTGAAAGTATAGACTAAACGGTCCACATTGTTAGCTAAAAGGATCAAGTAAACAGTCCAAATAGTTAGCTGAAAGTACTGAGTAAATATTATTTGATTACGGCTACGCCCCTGCTTGCAGCCCTAAAATAGAAAGGGCAACGAGGGAAATGAGAGAATGAAAAAAAACAGAAAAAAAACTTTGTAAAAGTACCATGAGTTGATGTTTTTCTTTTCTTCTCTTCCATGTGATGTACAACATGAAGAAGAATCTGGATCTCCGTCCAGCGGGATCAAACTGAAGCTGACTCCCAGATGTCTCGCTGCATCAGGGAAGACAACAAAAATCTGACATGACGTTGTCCCTAAGTGCATCACTTCCTGTGGCAGAGCACCGGCAGGACGCCGGAACGAGTCCTGCAGCTGAACCTACGCTCTCTGCTTCCACAACGATCGCCAGGAGATGATCTTCCACGGACTTTACTTTTTCTTTCTGTGGATCTTTGGGTTTATTTCTCAAAGTCTGGTTGTTGACCGAAAGTGTCTGAGCTGACTTCTCATCTCGTTTCCTGTACAGAAAACTCTTCATTTGGAGAAATACCACAGTGGTTTATAATCTGACCCGGGATTTTATTTTGACGCACATCAGGGTAACCGCTGGTTTGTACGCTCTCTGGAGTTCATATACAGTCTACAGATTGCTTTCCACTTGGAAAAACTCTTCACAGCTAATCTTTCAGTCGCTCGACAATGATAACGTGTGATTTTTTTGACGCAGAGCGACAAATAAAGTCTCTGTCAGCTGTGGTTTCCACATCTGCTTCCTGGAAACAAATGTGATTTCCTGGATGAAGTACAAAGAGCGGATACACCTGACTCACTGACAAACACAAAGACAAACTGTTTCCGTAGGCGTGTTGTCTGTGTTTGTTGTGTTTTAACACCGTGATGGGTATGGCCTCCGACAGAAACTCCTGACTGACTGAACCGGGGGATGCTCCATGACTTGATGAAGCTCTCTGATTGGCGCAAGCAAGTACGAGTGCCATCTTGATCTTTACATCAGAACTAGAAGAAGAAGAAGTCTTCTCCCCCCCACTTACCTCTGGTGGGGGGGAGGGTGAAGTGTAGTTTAGTTTTGAGGGTGCAGGGCTCTGGGCCAGGGGCGTAGTTGTTTAAACATTTAAGTTGTAGATTAGACGGTAGAGTTCGTAGAAGAGTCCAGTTTCTTCTCTGTTGTGTTGGGATTAAGTTAAGAAATAAGTAGTCGTAGTTTTGGTTCTCTGTGTTGAGATTTATAATATTAATGATTATAAATTTATTTATGAAGCAGCTTTAAAAGTGTTTTGACAGACAAAGCAACACAAAAGCACGATATCCAGAGGTCAATAAAACAACAGAGAGATAAACATTAGCAAGACAGACTTTGGGCATAGAAAACCAAGAAAGTAGTGGTAGTTTAGGTCCATTTTCTTCTCTGTTGTGTTGAGATTTATACCCTGTTAAATCCAACCCTTAATGACGTAGCATTTAGCTCTGCTTCAGATGAAGTTGTGACTCATTTCATGCAGAAGTTTAGCGTTTAGCTTCAGCGTACAACCTGGAACTAACAGCCGTTTAGGCTCCTTCGTTGAGACGTTAGCATAGGAAACCTTAGTCACGGCTGTCATTTAGCCTGACGTTTTCTCGCTGTTAGCCTGCGTGCTAACTCTGAGAAGAGCTAGTCATGGATGCTAACCCAGGCCCGGGCCAGGCGAGCCCAGAGAGCCCTAACCGGGCGGTGGAGTACCTCCTGGAGCTGAACAACATCATCGAGAGCCAGCAGAAGCTTCTGGAAACGCAGCGGCACCGCATCGAGGAACTGGAGGTGCAGTTGGACCGGCTCAGCCGGGAGAACAAAGACCTGCGATTGGACCGCCAGCCCGTTGCTCCGCTGCCGCCTGCCCCTCTTCCCCCCGAGCCACCGCTCCCTCCTCCTCCGCCTCCACAGGCTCACACAGCATGCGTTTCTACCAGGAACCATACGCACATCCACCACAACAGCCAACCGTCCTCCGTCCCGCTGCACCACGCCACCCCGCAGCCTCCGTCCCCCGCCCCGCTACACCACAGCCACCACGCCACCCCACAGCCCCCGTCCCCCGCCCCTCTGCACCACAGCCACAACGCCACCCCACAGCCCCCCTCCCCCGCCCCTCTGCACCACAGCCACAATGCCACCCCACAGCCCCCCTCCCCCGCCCCTCTGCACCACAGCCACCAGTACCACCACCACTCCTCCCTGCATCATTCCTCTAACAGCTCCGCAGCCATCCCCGCTCCTCCTCCGGCCTCCGTCTCTGTCTCCGTGCCAACACAGATCCTGACTCCGGCTTCCTCCCCGGCGCCGGCTCCACCCCCTCCTCCTCCAATCCCGCCCAGAGATCAGCCGCGCGCCCACAGCCGGCTAACGCGAGCGCCGTCCACCTCCACCAGCACCGGTACCAACACCAACTTTGTGGAGAAAGAGAAGGAGCGGCTGGAGCGCCTACACCGAGCCAACGCCTCCAACAACCACCACGCACACACACTGCACCACCAGAAACCGTGAGTCACACTTTAAGCTTTTTACTTAACAAAAACAAAGCCAAAGATAACAGGAGAGGAAGTTAAAACTGGCCTCTGCAGGGGTTTACTTTCTAAATGCTGACTGGAAACCTTTGCTGAAAACTAAAATTTCCAGCAAAGGAAGTTTGAGTTTCTACGTCAGAATATTCTGTGAAAAAGTGAAATTGGCTTTTAAATCTTGAGATAAAGTTTAAAAATGACAGGATGCCATATTTAATGTATGCTTTCTCACAGCAGTGACATTACTTGGTTGGTACATTCCTATGCTTCTTAAGAGATTAAGCAAACTCAAACTTGCCTGTCCTGCCAAAACTCGTGTAAATGACTTTGACTTTGATCATAGCTAACTTGCAGCTTTCCTCACGCAGGTTTTTTTGCAACACTGGAAATAACGTGTCCACCTCCTGAAACATCTTTTTGCTTGATTCTTCGCTTCATTGTTTTGCTGAACGTGATCTATTGTAAACTCAGAGGTGACTTGTTTGTTTACACTGAAGCGTTTCTGCTTTCTTTCTGCACTGAGATTGTGTGATTGGTGATTGTAAAGGGCTGATAATATTCATCCTTTCATCAGCTAATGCAGCTACAGAGCGGAGAGTCGTAGAGGGAGTTTACGTTTTGCAGAGAAAACTTTGCAGATTCTCTCTCGCAGGGTTTGTGGAACACTATAGACATGTGAACACGACCTGAAACATATTTTTGCTTGAAGGCAAAGTTGTTTGGCTGAACGTGATTAATTGTAAAGCAGGGTCCCGAAAAGAACTCTCGCCCCGCTCTTAATGCGGTTTAATTTGTCAGTTTTCTGTCAGTTTTTAGCCGGTGGATTTTTTGTATCTACCTGCGAACTTGGCAGGTAGATAAAAAAATCAATTTCGATCAGTTTTTTTGGACTCAGAGGTGACTTGTTAACACTGAAGCGTTTTCTTTCTTTCTGCGATGAGATCCTGTGATTGGTGGATGTATAGGGCTGATAAATATTCATCCTTTCATCAGCTAACGGAGCTACAGAGTGATAAATATTCATCTTTTCATCAGCTAACGGAGCTACGGAGTGATAAATATTCATCCTTTCATCAGCTAACGGAGCTACGGAGTGATAAATATTCATCCTTTCATCAGATAACGTAGCTACGGAGCGGAGACTCCAGAGACAGACGGACTAAACGACGACAGCGTCTGATAATTGCTGCAGCTCAGACTGAACACACTTATGTAACAGATATTTCTGCTAGGAGCAATGTGATTGGTTGTTCTCGCTGAGAGAAAAACATGCTGTTCTTCATGTGAACGTGAAGTTGTTTCGCTGTGCTAATCACCATGGTAACCTCAGCAGCTTTGTCTTTGGCTCTTTATTTTCTGTAATGCTGTCGCTCTGAATGCATTTTCAGTCAGACCTCTGCTCGCTGCCCGGAGTTGGGTTTGTTGCCTGGCAACGCTATCTCAGGAGCATCTGATCAGGAAGTGTTGGGGACGCCGTGTGTGTCCCAGGCGTTCCTTTGTATGTGAAAACACTGAACCGAGGCACTCGCTGTCTGTCTGTGGGAGGCGCCTGTCACGCCGATTGCTGTTGCTATGCAACTGTGTGAAACCTGTATGAAGGACAACACTCTGGCAAACAGCTGAAATGGTTTTAACCTCGCTGGGTGCTCGCTGCTCGTTGCTCACTGCGCTGCTCGTTGCTCGCTGCTGAAAGCTTTAGAGCTTTATGCTGTAGGGAACAGACCAGAGACGCAGCAGTGACTCACACACACACACACACACACA
This sequence comes from Perca flavescens, assembly GCF_004354835.1. Classification (NCBI taxonomy): domain Eukaryota; kingdom Metazoa; phylum Chordata; class Actinopteri; order Perciformes; family Percidae; genus Perca; species Perca flavescens. The sequence goes on along the minus strand of NC_041337.1, from coordinate 39,516,257 downwards.
CACACACACAGACACACAGACACATGCACACATACAGACACACACACACAGAGACACACATGTGCACAGCACACACACACACATAGACACACACATACACACACATACAGACACACACACACACAAACACACACACACACACACACACACACACACAGAGACTGCAGCAGAGTCTCACAATATATTGTTAATTATCATCATTGCGATATCAACTGGCACATTAAAGGTGCAATATGTAATATTGTGTGTAATACTGGCAGCTAGCGGTTAAAATAGTTACTGCACTACCAATTCAAAATACTGGAGAGTCGTCTCCCCCGCCCCCTCCTGCCCAGACTCGAAGTTCACGGAGGTTGCCAGGCTGAGACAGTAGCATTCACAACAATGTAGCTGGACGCTTTTCTCACATAGCCAGACATTACTCCACAGCACAGCGGAGTAGCTAACGTTAGATGCTAGTCTCACATAGCCAGACATTACTCCACAGCACAGCGGAGTAGCTAACGGTAGACGCTAGTCTCACATAGCCAGACATTACTCCACAGCACAGCGGAGTAGCTACGTAACGGTAGATGCTAGTCTCACATAGCCAGACATTACTCCACAGCACAGTGGAGTAGCTAACGGTAGATGCTAGTCTCACATAGCCAGACATTACTCCACAGCACAGCGGAGTAGCTAACGTTAGATGCTGGTTATATTGATAGTCATAAAAGCCCGTGCTCACGCAGAGCTCTGTAACCAACTGACAGACACACTTTTTTGGCTTAAAATGACAGTATGAACCGCTAAAAACACAACAACCTCACTGTCCTCTCCACACGGCAGTCAGGCACACTTCCTCGGCTTAGAATTACAATACGAAACGCTAAAAATACCACTACCTTGCCGACGGAACACACTTCATTGGCTTAGAATTACGGCAACAATCGCTAAACACACTGCAAACTCACAGTCCCCTCTTTCCGATTTACAGCCCCCCTCTCATGGCTTAAAATAACTCACCGTTGTCGGCTCCAGCCGCTGAAGAGGCTACACGCTGTAAACAGCCATGGGCTGCCCGGTGACGTTAACAGTTAGCAGGGTTAGCATGGCGGCGTTAGCCAGGACCAGTCGGGATCACTTTACCGGCTATGTCTCAATTGTTTTTTTAGTAAACCAACTCGGTTACTCTAGCTATATAATTCAATGTGAGTACACAAATGTTGAAATGACAAAAAATGCCCGTCCCTAGTAGCTGTGATAAATTAGCCTGAAGCTAATGCTTACCTGTTCAGGAGAAAATAAGCCAACTCTGCGTCCTTTTGGGCTCTAAGCTGTCTCCATCTTTCAAATACATCTCCAATATTTACCAGGGGGTTGTTACGTCTCTGGTCACGCAACTGTTAGAAACATGCTGTTTTCTTTTTTTTATGTCATGTAGAATCTATCTCTGTTGATCCTGTTGGTTTGTTTGCTGCTTTCATGGCTGTACTAACATTACAGCTGTAGCGCGCTGGGTTTACGTTTTTACAGGTATATCTGGCAACCTGGCCTGGCTGTCAAACTGGGCCGTTGATAACAACACACAGATCAAAACATAAACATAAATTCCGTCACGGAATGTAAATTTCAAAAAGAAAAAATACTGACATTAGCATTGTTGTCAGAAAAGATAGTATTTCAGTTTAACATGTTTCCTTAATATCTGATGAGGCATTGGTGTCATTTTTGGATTTATTACAGTACAAATATTACATATTGGACCTTTAAACATATTGTGAAAGTTAGTTGAACAAAAACTGTACTTTAAAATGTAACTGTCGTTTTTCTGTGCTGCATTTTATATTTAATTCAATGTTTAATTTTACAAAAAAATCAACCGGCAGCAAAAATTAAGAAGTAGCCTCATGGAAGGCAACCAGCCCTCCAGGCGGGAGTCCCGGGGCGTTCAGGTACCGCCGATACCGTGGGTAAAAGCTGACCTGAAGCTGCAGATGATGTAACAGACAGAGAACAGTGATGCAGTCTGACAGCAGCAAAGTTTCATCATGAAATCACACGCTGCTGCCTCTTCAAGTGACTGAGGGATCAAATAAATCCCAGAGTGCACTGGGGCAGCGTGTTGCAGAGCTGCTCGCGGGTTTCTGAGTGTTTGGTATTGGGCATGATGCAGCAAAATACAAAACACCCCTCACACTGATTCATTCAGCTGCTCATGCTGAAGCAGGGAGAAACCACAAGATGTTTTAGGACACAAACAGAAAGTTTATCGTGTGTGTCTGTGTGTGTGTGTGTGTCTGTGTGTGTCTGTGTGTGCGTGTGTGCATGTCTGTCTCTTTGTTTCTGTTTCTGTAAACAGCTGACTTCTCATCCTCTGTGTGCTGATGACGATAACATGAGTGTAAACGAGCTCACTCCGCACCAGGTGTGTGTGTGTGTGTGTGTGTGTGTGTGTGTGTGTGTGTGTGTGTGTGTGTGTGTGTGTGTGTGTGTGTGCGTGCGTGCGTGCGTGCGTGCGTGTGTGCGTGTGCATGTGTGTGTGTGTGCGTGGAAGCTAAAGTCTTAACTCAGCAGTTTATCACAGGTGGACTGAAAGCTGCTGCCTGATATTTCTGAGCTAAACATGTTTCCACCAATCACAGCGCTCAGATCAGGCCGACCTAAGACTGTAACGCGCTCAGTCAGACACGGTGCTGTGTATGAATAGATGAAACTCTCAGATGCAGCTTCTAGTTTTCATATTTCCTGATGCTGACATGTAACTACAGGCCGAACCCTGTGACGTCGTGCTTGATGTGTAGACCTGAAGAAAAATAATCCCAGCAGAGCAGCAACATCATCTATAAATTGGGATATTATTTTTATAAATATATATCCAGTTTAAATGCAACAAATACTCAAACTCTCTGATTAACATTTGTCCCCTCCGGCTCTCCGTCCTCTCCCTGTGTTTCTCTCTCTCCTTCTGTTATTTTTGGAAACATGAAATGAGACTCAGCGATGCCGGGTGGTGGCGGTGGACCCCCCCTCCTCCTCCTCTTCCTAAAGTGCTGCGTTGTCATGGCAACGGCTCGGAGGGCTGAGGAGGAAGTGGCACACTCGGCTCCTCACACACCGACACATTTACATTTTAAGCAGATTGACATCACCGAGAGAGCAGTGAGGGAAAGGCATGCTAACAAGCTAACATGATAATGAGCTAACATGTTAACATGATAACAAGCTAACATGATAATAAGCTAACATGATAAAAGGCTAACATGATAATAAGCTAACATGATAACAAGCTAACATGATAATAATATAACATGCTAACATGATAAAAAGCTAACATAATAACATGATAACAAGCTAACATGCTAATTTCAATTTAATTCAACTTTATTTATAGTATCAAATCATAACAAGAGTTATCTGGAGACACTTTACAGATAGAGTAGGTCTAGACCACACTATAATTTACAAAGACCCAACAATTCCAGTAATTCCCCCAAGAACAAGCAGTCAGTGTGACAGTGTGACTGGATGTGGAACGTCGACGGCGTCATCAGGTTTCCATTAAAGTCAGTGTGTGAACGTCTGCGTCCCGACTCCGTCCCAGTTCCATCAGTCCGCAGCCCTCCGCAGCAGATACGCAGAGCTTCTATTGTTGACGGACGACGGAGAGCTCCGCAGCAATTCAGCACACGGCAGATAGTGCGGGACAGGAAGTCGACCACAGAAACAAAATAAAACATCTGGTTAATTTTCAAAATAAAATACACCGTGCTCACGGCGGATCATATATAAGCACTACACCTATTCAACGTGAATTCGAGAGAACTTGTGGGGCCTCGTGACTACAGCTGTCAGTCACGGCCGCAGCCGTTCCGCAACAAATCCGGACCTGGTGGGTATTGACGGACGGCGGAGCACGCAGCAGACACGCAGCGGAGCCGGCCCACAGCTGTTACGCATCCAGTGGAAATCCCCGGTCAGGCAGGCCCAGGTGTCTGACGGTGCCGGTTGGGGGTGTGATGAACAATGGCAATAATAGTCACAATAAAGATAATGAACAGTGACTAGAAATAGTAGTTGTAGTAGTTCATGGCGTAGCAAGGCACTGCAAGGCGTTACAGGATGTAGCATGGCACAGCAGGGCGTAGCAGGGTTCAGCAGAGCGTAGCAGGGCATAGCAGGGCATAGCAGGGCGTAGCAGGGTTCAGCAGATCGTAGCAGGGCATAGCAGGGTTCAGCAGAGTGTAGCAGGGCGTAGCAGGGCGAAGTAGGGTGTAGCAGGGCGTAGCAGGGCATAGCAGGGCGTAGCAGGGCGTAGCAGGGTTCAGCAGAGCGTAGCAGGGTGTAGCAGGGTGTAGCAGGGCGTAGCAGGGTGTAGCAGGGCGCAGCAGAGCGTAGCAGGGCGTAGCAGGGTATAGCAGGGCGTAGCAGGGTTCAGCAGAGCGTAGCAGGGCGTAGCAGGGCGTAGTAGGGTGTAGCAGGGCGTAGCAGGGTTCAGCAGAGCGTAGCAGGGCGTAGCAGGGCGTAGTAGGGTGTAGCAGGGCGTAGCAGGGTTCAGCAGAGCGTAGCAGGGCGTAGCAGGGCGTAGTAGGGTGTAGCAGGGCGTAGCAGGGTTACGCAGAGCGTAGCAGGGCGTAGTAGGGTGTAGTGAAGCAGGACCACGGCGACAGCTGCAACCAAGATCTGGGTGCCATCCTAATCCAAGGAAATATGCTGGAAAAAAGAAACATAAGGACTCCGTGGAGTAAACTCCCCAGAGCTAGGTTAGTAACAAGCATTTCTGGATCTTCACACTCCCTAACTATAAGCTTTATCAAGGAGAAGGGTTTTAAGTTTATTCTTAAATGTGGTGACAGTGTCTGCCCCCCGGACCCAGACTGGGAGCTGGTTCCACAGGAGAGGAGCCTGATAGCTAAAGGCTCTGGCCCCCAGTCTACTTTTAGAGACTCTAGGAACCACAAGTAGCTCTGAGTTCTGGGAGCACAGTGCTCTAGTGGTACAATAAGGTACTATGAGCTCTTCTAGATATGATGGTGCTTGATCATTTAGAGCTTTGTAGGTCAGGAGAAGGATTTTAAAATCAATCCTGGCTAACACGCTAACTCAAACAGCGGAGTGATTTCAGTCTTCTGGCTTCATTATCAGCAGCAGACGTTTGTCCGTCAAACATCACATCTTTCAACTCAACTTTATTTATAAATACATTTACATAACATAAGACACAAGAGGCTTTATTGTCATTGCAGCGCTGTCTGACAGCACAATGATATTACGTTGGTACTCCCTGATTATTAAAAAATAAACAAAAAACAAAAAAAAGCAGTTAAATAAGAGCAGGAGGTGAAAATGTCCCCTTTCATTACATTACATTACATTACATTACATGTCATTTAGCTGACGTTTTTATCCAAAGCGACTTCTAATTAAATGCTTTTTAAGGTGCAAACTCCAGACAACAAGTAGTAAGTACAAGTACATTAGCTTCAAATAAGCCAAACTACAAAGAGAGACATGAAAAAGCATCTGTAACTTCTATATTTATCCGAGATGGAGTCGGAGGAGATGTGTTTTTAGCCTACGGCGGAAGATGTGTAGGCTTTCAGCCATCCTGATGTCAATAGGGAGGTGTAGGGTTTGACCATGTCCTGGATGTATGCTGGGGCTGATCCGTTCGTGATCCTGTATGAGAGTACTAGTGTGCTGTATGAGAGTACTAGTGTGCTGTATGAGAGTACTAGTGTGCTGTATGAGAGTACTAGTGTGCTGTATGAGAGTACTAGTGTGCTGTATGAGAGTACTAGTGTGCTGTATGTAAGTACTAGTGTCTTGAAGCGGCTGCGAGCAGCAGTTGGTAACCAGTGAAGAGAGCGGAGGAGCGGTGTAGTGTGAGAGAACTTGGGGAGGTTGAAGACAAGTCGAGCGGCTGCGTTCTGAATGAGTGCCGGATGGCACATTCAGGCAGGCCAATCAGGAGGGAGCATGCAGGCAGGCCAATCAGGAGGGAGTTGCAGTAGTCTAGACGTGAGATGACTAGAGCCTGAACCAGAACCTGAGCCGTATCCTTCTGATGTCATGCAGCATGTAGTCAATATCCTTGATGTTCCATTTCTGGGATTGCTCCGTTGATGACAGAAATTCCGCCAGATATTACTCATTTAGGCCCAATATCTGTTGCTATGGGCTTCTCTGTGTTGGTGTTCTAACCTCTGGTGGATTTGTGAGGACTATGGTTAACTGCTCCTCAGGTCTCTGCAGGGTAAATCCAGACAGCTAGCTAGACTATCTGTCCAGTCTGAGTTTTCTGTTGCACGACTAAAACTACTTTTGAACGTACACATGTTCCACCAAAACAAGTTCCTTCCTGAGACTATTTAGCAGAGGCACCGTGGCTCCGTCCGGAGCTTAGCCCCGCCCAAGATGATTGTGATTACTATCCAGACCTTCCTTTGCAACGCTATGGAGGAAGGTCTGGCAAAGCGAGACTAGTCTGCAGCATGTATCTACACAATGAGGTAGTTGCATCAGTGTTGGCAGTAAGGGAGAGTTGATGGTTGATTGTCCCAGCCAGGTTCCCAGCAGTCTGGACTACCACAGAGCTGTCTATTGTTATAGCACACGTGTTTCGGGATGTTTTATTAGGAATCATGGACATCCCAACAACAAACATTTGCTTGCCACAGCATTTAAACTCTTTGACTTCATTACCTTCCCCGCTGCTATCTTCACCTTCTTGAATCTGATATGAATATAAGATACAGCTTAGAAAATAAAAACTATTGTTACATAATTTTAGCAAGATGACGTCAACTGGCTGTTATCTCTTCATACTGTACTCACAAGTCACGCCTGCTGTTACTGCTGTGTACTTTAAAGACACAGACAATGTTGTACAGAGTATGCTTACAGTCTGGTATTAGTACTTTTACTAAAGTAAAGAATCTGAATAATTCTTCCACCGCTGCCGTTCACCCAGCAGTGTGTCACGCCGTGTGTTGAGGCAGTGGGCAGCTGTACGCAGTGACAGACAGCGAGTCTGCAGCCGGCCAACAAATCACAGCGAGAGTGGCGAGATGTGAGGATGAGATCTCAGCCGATCTGCAGCGGACTGCTCCGCCATAACTTTCACCATGTTGGGAGACAAACAGTTCAGAGTAGCGCTGCACTATCTATCTATAAATTGCAGGAACGTCTGTGTGTGTGTGTGTGTGTGTGTGTGTGTGTGGATGTTAAGCGCATATCTCTCGAACCGTTAGTCCGATGGATTTCAAATTTGACGAGTGTCTTGCTATGGGCATGAGTAAGTGCAGTAAGAAACGCAAAAGATATCGTCGGTAAAAGAAGCACACATTGGCTTTTGCTGCTCTAGCTGCTGGCCACTCCCCCTCTCACACTGAGTGAGCAGTGAGCAGAGACAGATAAAGAGCAGCAGAGCTTTGGCAGCTAAAATGTGACAAACGTTAACGATCAAACGACACAAAACGTCTCTCTCTCTCTCTCTCTCTCTCTCTCTCTCTCTCTCTCTCTCTCTCTCTCTCTCTGTCTCTCTCTCTCTCTCGGTCTCTCTCTCTCTCGGTCTCTTTCTCTCTCGGTCTCTATCTCTGTCTCTCTCTCTCTCTCTCTCTCTCTCTCTCTCTCTCTCTCTCTCTCTCTCTCTCTCTCTCTCTCTCTGTCTGTCTGTCTCTCTCTCTCTCTCTGCGAGAGAGAATGGTCCGGTTGAGGTGGTTGAACACAGATATGTGTTGATTAGCTCTCATAACGGGCAAGGTGGGTAACGCATTGCCATGAGTCCATGAGGCTAATGTCTGATTACTCCACATTGTCATTGTGATATTTTGTGATTACATTCTGATTCTGTCAGGTAAATATAGTAGTACAATGTCTTCCTCTGATGTAGAAGTAGCCTACGCTGTAAGTCAGTAGTATAGGCTATACAGAGGAGTTGCAGTGGTTTGGGGTCTTTCTGTAAGTCATTTTGGGGTACAATTTGGTTTTGAAGAATTCTACAAGCAGCAATACCATGGGCCAAGCAATCGGCCCAATCCAACAGGTATATTTTCAACGGGCACTGCACTAGTATGAGGAAAATATGAGATAACGTTGCTGAATATGTCCCAAAAGAATTTTAGGAGAAAACACAAGACTTTCACCCAGGAAACAGGTGTTCATGTCCTGAAGAAGTTAAGGAGAAAACACAAGAATTTCACCCAGGAAACAGGTGTTCATGTCCTGAGGAAGTTAAGGAGAAAACACAAGACTTTCACCCAGGAAACAGGTGTTCATGTCCTGAAGAAGTTAAGGAGAAAACACAAGACTTTCACCCAGGAAACAGGTGTTCATGTCCTGGAAATGTCTGAATCCAAACCACCATCTTTTTACTAATCTTAACTAGTCATTTTGGTGCCTATACTAAACTGTCTTCGCCACATGATGCTCACTTGTTCTTGGCTAAACTCAACTGTAAAGACACTCAACTTACTTAGACACAACTTAAGTGTCATGTGACCGGCTGGCAGTTGCCTGCTTTTGTAGGATATCATACGAGCCCGTTGATGAGAATGAGTTGCTTTCAGACACCACGAGGGAACAGCTGTTGGATGTGATTTAGCTGAACTGACCCTTTAAAACTCTGAGTGTTGCTGGCACGCTGACAAGAGCTGCACTGTAGTTAAACATCTGCAGCTGCCCTGCACCTGGCTGCCTGTGTGTGTGTGTGTGTGTGTGTGTGTGTGTGTGTGTGTGTGTGTGTGTGTGTTGTGTGTGTGTGTGTGTGTGTGTGTGTGTGTTGGCTGCAGGGGAAAATAGGCTAGTTGATATGAATAGAGAAGTGATGAATTACCTCTCAGAGCCGAGCCGCAGGACAAACACCCTGGAGTACTACTATGTGTGTGTGTGTGTGTGTGTGTGTGTGTGTGTGTGTGTGTGTGTGCGCATGCGTGCGTGCGTATGTGTGTGTGTATCTGTGTGTTTGTGCGTGTGTGCATATGTGTGTGTCTGTATTTGTGTGTGTGTCTGTCTGTCTGTCTGTGTGCGTGTGTGTGTGTGCGCGTGTGCGTGCGTGTGCGTGCGTGCGTGCATGTGTGTGGGTGTGTGTTTGTGTGTGTCTGTCTGTGTGTGTGTGTGTGTGTATGTATGTCTATGTGTGTGTGTGTGTGTGTGTGTGTGTGTGTGTGTGTGTGTTGGTGTATATGTCTATGTGTGTGTGTGTGTGTGTGTGTGTGTGTGTGTGTGTGTGTGTGTGTGTGTGTGTGTATGTCTACGTGTGCGTGATCTATTTAAAACATGCAGTCCTTGTTACCGTGACAACATGTTTCTTCACTTGAAACGGTTGCCCCTAACAACGCTGCAGCATGGCCTCCTTTCTGAGCTGCAGTGTCTCTTTATGTAACTGTGATTCTGCAGATTCACAACGATTCAATCTGCAAGTTTAAACATTCACACAGAAACAGGACCATCAACATATAACCGACCAACCAGCTGATGGTTGAAGTGGTACCATCCGTACATGAAGCCACAGAGAGAAAGAAGCTACATCCAGACTATACATTTTCATTTTCCAGCAACCTTTGAGACTGAAACTATCTCTGATGTCCACACAGAGCAGAAATAATCCACGTAACAAAAACAAAAGTGAAAAATGTGTCGGAAAAGCAGCAAAAATACTTTTGAAAAAACCATGCTCGAAGGTAATAAATCCCTGCTCTTACTTTTCACCGTTGTATTTTTTGTGTTTTCATCTTCTACATCCATGATTTTCAAGCGCAAAGTAACCAGGTAGATCCTAGATCTCACATGATACACACGGCCATGTTGGTATTGTTTAGGGGCAGTAGACTGGACGCCAGGCGGAAACATAGCAGGAGATATTCCTTTTTAAACCAAAATGCAGCAGAATAGATGTGACCTGAGAAGGAAGAGAGAGATATACTTAATTTGTGCTGAGGGTGGAGAGAAAGAAGAAGGGTGAAAGACATAGAGAGAGAACGTGCACCATCAACTTTAGTCCATGTTTTAAATGCAGCACATTCAGTAAAGTTCCTGTTGATCCAGGTTTCCCCTCAGCACCTCAGTGTCCTGCTCTCTGATTGGCTGTGAGCTCCAGGTATTCAGCATGCTAGATATCTGGGATGCGTCTGCGAGGTAGCCGCGAGTCTTTGAACAGTTCACCAACGTGACAGCGATGATGAAGGCGATTTGCATCTGATCCGAACTAGCTGTTCTCATGGTCTTTTGCTCAGTTGCTAACGGGACAAAAGGCTCACACAGTTTATTTAGAAGACGTTACTGTCTGTTCACAAGTTCCTTTTTTGTTTTGCAGCTGGTTATGAGAGTGGTTGCTTTCTTTTGTGTGTCAGTGTTCACCCACTTTGATTTTTGAACAGGATACTTCCTCATCCTCCGATCTGACCCCTGACACACGCTCCCTCCCATTACAGAGAAGAGGAATCCAGTGTTTCTGTTGCATTTTGGGTACAGAAACGTTTCACCTTTTATGACCCAGCATCCAAAAATGGCGTGCGTTGAGGCAGCAGTGTGTCACGGCGTGCGTTAAGGCAACAGTGTGTCACGGCGTTGAGGCAGTGGTTTGTCTCGCCGTGTGTTCAGGCAGCAGTGTATTAAGGCGTGCGTTGAGGCAGCAGTGTGTCACGGCGTGCGTTGAGGCAGCAGTGTGTCACGGCGTTGAGGCAGTGGTTTGTCTCGCCGTGTGTTCAGGCAGCAGTGTATTTAGGCGTGCGTTGAGGCAGCAGTGTGTCACGGCGTGCGTTAAGGCAGCAGTGTGTCACGGCGTTGAGGCAGTGGTTTGTCTCGCCGTGTGTTCAGGCAGCAGTGTATTAAGGCGTGCGTTGAGGCAGCAGTGTGTCACGGCGTTGAGGCAGTGGTTTGTCTCGCCGTGTGTTCAGGCAGCAGTGTATTAAGGCGTGCGTTGAGGCAGCAGTGTGTCACGGCGTTGAGGCAGTGGTTTGTCTCGCCGTGTGTTCAGGCAGCAGTGTATTAAGGCGTGCGTTGAGGCAGCAGTGTGTCACGGCGTTGAGGCAGTGGTTTGTCTCGCCGTGTGTTCAGGCAGCAGTGTATCAAGGCGTGCGTTGAGGCAGCAGTTTGTCTCGTGCGTTAAGGCAGTTCAGGCAGGCAGTGGTTTGTCTCGCCGTGTGTTCAGGCAGCAGTGTATTAAAAGCGTCAGGCAGCAGTGTGTTAAGTTAAAGGCAGCAGTGTGTCACGGCGTTGAGGCAGTGGTTTGTCTCGCCGTGTGTTCAGGCAGCAGTGTATTAAGGCGTGCGTTGAGGCAGCAGTGTGTCACGGCGTGCGTTAAGGCAGCAGTGTATTAAGGCGTGCGTTGAGGCAGCAGTGTGTCACGGCGTTGAGGCAGTGGTTTGTCTCGCCGTGTGTTCAGGCAGCAGTGTATTAAGGCGTGCGTTGAGGCAGCAGTGTGTCACGGCGTGCGTTAAGGCAGCAGTGTGTCACGGCGTTGAGGCAGTGGTTTGTCTCGCCGTGTGTTCAGGCAGCAGTGTATTAAGGCGTGCGTTGAGGCAGCAGTGTGTCATGGTGTTGAGGTAGCGGGCAGACATCACGTCTGCAGCTACAGACAGCAAGTTGGCAGCCGTGCAGCAGGCCAGCAAACTGTGACATCACAGAAAGTGGGACGAGATGTGAGGATGAGATCTCGGCTCGGTGAAGCGTGGAAGCAGCTCCTGCATATTATGCACCGCCATAACTTCCACCAAGTTTTTTTGCCGCTGACAGACTCAGATTATTATTCTAAGTGTCTGACAACACTGCTAATGCTTGCCCTTGAGGGAATTACTGTAATTGTTGGGGTTTTGGAATTTATAGAGTGTGGTCTAGACCTACTCTATCTGTAAAGTGTCTCGAGATAACTTTTGTTATGATTTGATACTATAAATAAAATTGAATTGAAATTGAATTGAATTGAACATTATGGGATAGATCCCTACAGAGATAGACCTTTTAGTTAAAGAGTAAGATCCTTTTAGTTTAACATGAAACAGTCTCGAAATCACCATCACCAAACTCCACCAGACTCCATGTAAATAATCAGGACTTTTATCATCGTAAAACACACTTCATTCAAAGTGGACAGAAACTAAAACTACCAAACGCTGTCTTGGTTCATCTTTCCACTGTTCCAACAATCACCACTCTGGTTTGGTTGAAATAAACCTTTAATTCACCCATTTACATGTGGAAATATGCTGGCTCTATACACGCTAAAAGTACTTGAATTGTTTTTCAGGATTTGGCAATATTGAATCTTTTTAATGAATGTAAAATGTTTAAGAGCTGCTGTGATGAAACATAGCGTAGTTCTGGTTAAGCCTCATCACTTCATTCCTCATGGAGTCACTGAGTATGAACACACATCACATCCCAACCTTCAGCTGGTCACAGGGAGGTCAAGTGACTCACACAGCTCCTCTGTGCTGATTGGTTGTTTGCCTACTGACAGGGTTCAGCAAGCAGTTAACTAAGCCATCCTTCAGCTGCAAGGTCGCCGCTTCAAGGCCCATAATTCATAGTTTTCCTGTGATGTCATAGCACTGTGGGAACGCCCACCTGTGGGGCAAAAACAAAGCTGCCCTCCACTGTCTGCCAATGTGTCGGCTCAGCTTTAACCACACAGTAGCCAAAATGTTGGTGTTCAATCGGATGGACAAACCAAAGACAGTAGGAGTGGGTATCGCCAGCCAAATCCTGAAATGATTTCGATTCTGATTCAGTCGTTTTGAGATATTTCAGTTGCAATATGAATTTTGCTTGGATATGAAAGAGATTCTACAATTGTACAAGGTTCCCTCTAACCTGCTGCATTATATAAAGTATCAATGTTTACATTACAACATGTCACATGGACACAGTAAAGTTAAACTCTGCAGTCAGTAAGTTTGGAGACATTTCATTCCGATATCTGGAGGTGGCATAGGTAGCCCTTTTAACCCCCCTGGTGTGGTCGACATGAAGACAATACAAAGGTTAAAATGGCCATGACAGTTTTTCCTCGTCAAAATAAAAGCCTATTTTGGAGGGTTATTTAACCACTTCCATACAAGCTGGCATGAAATTGTTGTTACTAATGGATCCCTCAGGTCTTATAGTTTCTTATGATACATTCAGAGATCGATTCTTCATTCAAATGAAAATCGATTTGAATCAGAAAAATCGATTTTTTTAAACCCAGCCCTAGAAGAGAGACGAGCCTGAGCTGTATTTCTACGGAATCACATCTCAGAATTAAAAAACCCACAGAAAGCCACGGAGCCTCTGCTAAATAGTCTCAGGAAGGAACTTGTTTTGGTCGTAGTAACAGAAAACTCAGATTGGACAGATAGTCTAGCTAGCTGTCTGGATTTACCCTGCAGAGACCTGAGGAGCAGTTAACCGTAGTCCTCAGAAATCCAACGGAGGTTAGAATGCCAACACAAAGGAAGAGGAAGGGGACGGACATCCGGCCTAAATGAGGGACATCCGGCGGATTTTACAGCAGCACCGGAGCAATCCCGGTAGTAGAACGTCATCAATATAGACTATTTGCCTGGCGACAGCGTTCAGCGTGCAGTTAACCACACCGTCCTTTAGCTACAAGGTCGCAGCTTCAAGGCCCATAACAGACACCAAGGATAGCAGCATTCTTGTAGCAAGAACCAAACCTGTACCTGTTCTGATCAGACGTCATTAAACTGCAGCGAAACATCAGTGGAAGTCTGTAAAGCTTTGTTAGCGAGCAGGACACGCCTGGCCTTCCTCTGTCCCTCTGAAATACTTTTTCTGTGCATCATCCTCCCTCTCCTGACTCACTGTACACTTTACATGTACTGCTGTGATGCTAACTGCTAGTGCTAACGGCCAAGACTGACTGTGTGCTAACCATGAGCTGATATCTTGTGTCTTCTAACTGCTAAGCTAACACCTGTGATGTTAATGTTAATGTTGAATGACTAGTTAATATGTTGTACTAACTGCTGTATGCTGCTGTTTAAATTGTGTGCTAAGGTAATGCTAACGTGGTAAGATATGATAACTATAAGCTAGGAGTGTTAGCTGTAACTTTGTGCTAATTGCTATGCTGCTGTTATTTATTGTGTGCTAAGCTAATGCTGATAGATTTAAGTGTGCTCTCTGCTTTTAAAACTACCAGCCATACTTGTTTGCTAACCGCTACAAGCTGCTATTACAACGTGTTCTCACTTCCAACTCGCCAGCGGCAGCTTGGTCAGCCAACCCCACCTAAACCCTCCGAGGATATGGGTGGATGGGTGGTTTGCCCCCCCTCCAAACCCTCTGAGGATATGGTGGTTTGTCCCCCCCTCTAATATGATCAACAGGAGCATTTCATAAGTTAGCCCCCTCGTGGCTGCAGGAAATACATCCTCATATCTAAACCAGAGAAGGTAATGGTGGAGGTTTTAACCCCGTGGTTAACGTTGTGAAATGGTCCCAGTTTGGTTAGGGTCTGACACCAGAACTACTGAGTTAGGTTGATAAGAAGATGGAGATTTGGGTTCAAATCAGACGTGACTTCACTTACCACGTGACTCAGAACGTGACGACAAAGTTAAAAAAAATGGGACATGAACCCCGGTCTCCTGGGTGAAAGTCCTGTGTTTGTTTAACCCCCCCCCAACCTTCCTGGCACTCTTATACTTCCTCGCCTTACTTCCTGCTTTGCTCTCATCAGAACTACTACGAACACTAGAGGGCGCCGCCACTACAAACCTAAATATACTGTAGGTCAGAATGATGATGGAACAAACCACTTATGGGGGTACAAAATGGTGCCTATGTGGCTCTTTCTTGGCTCAACCTCGTCGCTGTAAAATGAAGGATGAAGAGTGAGAATGTTACGAGGTAGAAATTAAAGACCGAAACTCCCCCTAAAGAGGCTTGTTGAGGTTTGTGGTGGTGGGACAGACAGACCAAAAGTCAACATTACGTTTATAGGTTATAAGTATTAAGTAATTGTTTCTTATGTAACATTACTTAAGTAACGCCACAAATGTAAACTACAGAACTTAGTTAATTTATATTAAGTATTATAAGTATTAAGTAACTAGGTTTCTTATGTGTGGTTCGTAACTAACGCCACAAACGTAAACTACGTAACAAAACTAGTTATTTGAACCCAAACCAAGATCCTGAACTTAACCACGTAGTTTTCTTTGAAATCACCATGGCACCTACCCGCATGTTAAAAAAATAATGACAAGTTGCCGTATTTGACGAGTTGTGCGTGAAAATGTGTTGGCTATTAATGCTAAGCTAATAGTGTGCTGTAATGCTAACTGTGCTAACGGTGTGTGTTTCTGTGTGCCTGTCTGTTCTCGTTGTCGTTGTTGTCTACCTTTCTCTGTTTCTCTCTTGACTTTATATTTCTCTCTTTTTTCTCTTTCTCCCTCTCCCCACCTCTCTTTCTCTCTCTCTCTTTCTCTCTCTGTCAGGTCTTATTCCTCCTCCAACACTTCTTGTCGTTCCTCCAACAACCCTACTAGCATCACCACTCCTTCCTCCACCTCCTCTTCCTCCTCCTCCTCTCTCTACTCCTCCAGCCTACCTCCTAACAGCCACGCCACCTACCATCAGTACTGCTGTCCCGCGCGCCTCCGCCTGCCCAAGCCTCCCTGCGCCCTGCCCCCCGCCAAGCACCACGAGCAGGCAAGGTAAGGGCCAGAGTCCCCCTCCTTACACCCTACCTCTCCCTCTGCCCCCCGCCAACCAAGCACCACGAACAGGCAAGGTAAGGGCCAGAGTCACCCCTCCTCACTCCCAGACTCTCCCTCTGGCCCCCGCCAAGCACTACGATAAGGGCCAGAGTCCCTTTCTCACACCCAGCCTCACCCTCCACCCACCACCAAGCACCACGATCAGGCAAGGTAAGGGCCAAAGTAAGGGCCAGAGTCCCCCTCCTCACACCCAGCCTCCCCCTCTGCCCCCCACCAAGCACCACAATCAGGCAAGGTAAGGGCCAGAGTCCCCTTCTCACACCCAGCTTCTCCCTCTGGCCCCCGCCACTCTGCCTCCATCAACCACTCCGCCCGTTAGCCTCCATTTACCTCCATTAGCCTCTATTAGTCTCTGTTAGCCTCTGTTAGCTTCCCCCTAGTCTCACATTGCCAGACCTTCCTCCACAGCGCTGCGGAGGAAGTTCTGGCTAATCCTCTGGTTTACGGGCATTTCTTTAAACCAGTCACAATCATCTTGGGCAGTGCTAAGTGCCTGATGGAGCAACGGTGCCTCTGCTAAATAGTCTCAGGAAGGAACTTGTTTTGGTGGAACATGTGTACGTTCAAAAGTAGTTTTAGCCGTGCAACAGAAAACTCAGATTGGACAGATAGTCTAGCTAGCTGTTAGACAGACAGACAGACAGATAGTCTAGCTAGCTGTTAGACAGACAGACAATCAGATAGTCTAGCTAGCTGTCTGGATTTACCCTGCAGAGATCTGAGGAGCAGTTAACCATAGTCCTCTCAAATCCACCGGAGGTTAACACAGACACAGAGGAAGGTAAAAGACATCTGGCCTAAATGAGGGACATCTGGCGGAACCGGAAATTCCCGGAAATGAAAAGTCGTCATCGATATAGACTAGCTTCCCTAGATCTCCACCCACCACTCTGCCCCGATAGCCTCCCTTGGCACCCGATACTGTGTGCAGCTTTGGAAAACGGCATGAAGCCTCTCCTGCCCCCCCCCCTCCTCCCCCTGCCTCCCCCACACTCACTAACACACTCACAAAGATGAATCTAAAGGTGAAGCAGCCGCTCCTTCTCTCTCCTCCACGTTTTCCCAAAACACTTAAAATCAAAGAGGCTGTATTAGTTTGACCATATTGACACATAGTATTGATAAAGAACAGAGTACAACGGGTCAACATACACATTTGCATACAGTTTTAAGTCTCTCTCTCTCTCTCTTTCTTTCCTCACCCCTTCATCCCTCTCTCCTCCATAAAACATCCATCTGGAAGCCGAGCACTTATTGTACTGTTATTTTGTAATAATTTGATTTATTTTTACCTGGGTGTTTAGATTGAGTGTGTTTCTGCTGCAGACGGTCGGCAACTTTTTCTTTTAAAAAAAAGACACCAAGTGTGATCATGGCCTTACCTGTAGTAGCATTCAATCATGACAGTCACATACTGACGAGCTTTTTGAGTCGTCCAATCATGAAACACAGGGAGCGTAATTCGCTTCCCGGGAAAAACAAAAGACTTTCACCCAGGAAATGTGTGTTCTTTGGGAGTGTAAAACAAACCATGATCTTTCACTGAACTAAACTAGTCGTTTTGGTGCCTAAACTTAACTTTCATCGCCGCATAACATAACTGTAACGTCCGCCATAACGACCAGCAGCTGGCGGTGCTCTGTACCCGGCTCACAGTCGCCTATTCTCGTGTATCTGAACCACCAATTACTGCTGATACAACGGAGCTCCATGCAAAGCACCATAGCCGGCATCGCAGAGCTCTGTAGCACCTAAACACATTTATTAACTGCTGCTGATACAGCCAAGCTGTGACGGAGCTCTGTAGTGACTTAAACAGCTAACAGCTGCCACTCACTTGACCAGCCGATATCATAACCTTCCAACAAGTTTGACAATGTAACAACGGTAAGCTCCGGTACTCAAACAAACAGCACTACACCCCTGGTTGCAGTGTTGAAGCCTCTGCAGTATGTTTGTGTGTCGACGCTGACATGTGTAGCGGGTTCGATCTAGCATCTACCTACAAACAGCCAACAGGAAGTTTCTGTTGGATTTTAGATTATTGCAGAAAATTATCTCTTATGCAACAAAAGTTTATGATACTGACTTGTTTCGGTCAGATAATCTTTACATATTGCTCATTGTAATATATATATATATATATATATATATATATATATATATATATATATATATATATATATATACACAGTCATGTGAAAAAATTAGGACACCCGTGCTAAAGTTGACTAAAAAGAGGAATAAAATAATCATCTTTTGGAAATTGATCTTAATGTCTTAATTAAAAAATGAGTAAAAATTAGGGCTGTCAAAATTAACGCGTTAATTTTTGCGTTAATTTTTTAATATTTAACTCGTTAAAAAAATTTACGAAATTAACGCAGCTGTGTTTGTTTACTTCATGTGGCGGCTGAGAAACGTAATACGTCTCCATAACAGCAGGCGGCGCTAATCTGTATTGTTGCCCAAGTAATGAAAACCGGCAGCTGATTGGACGAACGCGTCACATGGGTTTGTTTTCTCCAGAAATCCAAAGCCAGACTGTCATGGAGGCCGTTCAGAATCCGATCTCTACATCTACAATAGTTCACTGAAACATGTTTCTGAAAACATTTGAAGAGAGAAATAGGCCGTGCAGTTGCTGAATCTGTCTTCATTTCAGCTCAACAAAGGTCAGTTTAGAAGATTTTCGTCAGATTTTGAGAGACTCTAGTCACACTCATTCTGCTCGCCATTTCCGGGTGAGTCCCGACCATTGACTGCCCTGCCGGCGACTGAACTCTCGGCTCGTTGGAGATGAACTGAACTCTCGGCTCGTTGGAGATGAACTGAACTCTCGGCTCGTTGGAGATGAACTGAACTCTCGGCTCGTTGGAGATGATGCTCCTCGCCTGTAAAGTAGACGAGAGCAGGCGACAGCAGCCGGGGACGGGGACAGTTTCTAGCCGTTTCAGCAGCCTTCAGCAGGACTAAATAAGCCAAATTGTTGCTGCTGTTGTTCTGAAAGATATTAAACATTCTGAACTTAGCAGAACCTTTCCTTGTTTGTTTTTGTCTTCATATTTGCAAAGTTAAGTGATTTAGCATTTAAATATCCATTATTATAAGCTTCAGTCTCAATTTAAAAAAACGATTAATCGCAATTAATTACAGCAAATTGTGCAATTAATTAGTTAATTTTTTTTAATCGATTGACAGCCCTAGTAAAAATCCAACTTTTAAGGACACCAATTTTGTGTGTGAATGAATAATGTGTCATAAATAAATAAATGTTCTTCCTTAAAATACAGGGGGCATAAGTAAGTATACCCCTATGTTAAATTCCCATAGAGGCAGGCAGATGTTTATTTTATTATTATTATAAGGCCAGTTATTTCATGGATCCAGGATACTATGCACCCTGATAAAGTTCCCTTGGCCTTTGGAATTAAAATAGGCCCCCCACATCATCACATACCCTTCACCATACCTAGAGATTGGCATAGGGTACTTTCCATAAAATCATCTCTCAATGCAAATCAAACCAGCCACCATTAGGCTAACTGAGATAAAACCATGTCAATCTCTGGGTATGGTGAAGGTTATGTGATGATGTGGGGGGGCTATTTTAATTCCAAAGGCCAAGGGAACTTTATCAGAATGCATAGTATCCTGGATCCATGAAATAACTGGCCTTTAAAAATAAAGATCTGCCTGCCTCTATGGGAATTTAACATAGGGGTGTATTTACTTATGCCCCCTGTATTTTAAGGAAGAACATTTATTTATTTACAATACATTATTGATTCACAAGCAAAATTGGTGTCGTTAAAATGTTTTTAATTAAGGCATTAAGATCAATTTCCAAAAGTATATATATATATATATATATATATATATATATATATATATATATATATATATATATATATATATATATATGTATATGTATTACAAGCCGGGATCAAAGGGACCGACATTACATCTGCATTAATTTGTGTTGGCACCAGTCAATTTCTGAGAAAGACCAAAGGCTTCCTGTCACCTCACCTCTCTGCTCACATTATTCATCCTTCCTTTCCTCCCTCCTTTCCTCCCTCCTTTCCTTCTTCCTTTCCTCCCCTCCCTCCTGAATGAAAACATTCAGACTCAGAGTTTTGTCGCCCATGACTCTGTGAAGTTTGTAGTTGTAAAGACTGTTTGTGTCCCGAGGCAACGGGGAAACTGCTGCTTCACCTTTTCCTCCGGAGAAAGTGAAAGTGTCCTTCATTTAGAGATGGTAAAACACTGACACCTGCTGGCCTGCACCTGTCATTACCACACTGCTCTTCTTTTATTCCCTCTTTCCTGATTCTTTCTTTTCCCTTTTTACATCTCTTCTTTCTGCTTCTTTCCCTTCTCCATCCTTTCTTCTGTCTTTTCTTCTTTCAATCTTTTCTTCCTCTCTCCTTTTGCTGCTAATTTCCCTTTCTCTCTCTTTCTCTCTTTCTTTCTCTCTCTCTCTCCTTCTCTCTCTATCTCTCTCTGTCTTTCTCTGTCTCTTTCTGTGTCTCTCTCTGTCTCTCTCTCTCTCTCTGTCTGTTTGTCTGTCTGTCTCTCAGAGAGGAGGACGATGATGACATCGCCCATCAGTTCTGTTGCCCTGCCTCGGAGTGCAGTAGCCCCTCCTCTAGGTAACCAGGGGCGACCAGGAGACACTCCCCAGCCCCGCGGCGTGATACGAACCCTCTGTCCTCCCTCCTCCACGGCTGTCTCTCTTTTTCCCCTTTGAATCTGAAACTGTCTGAGTCTTCTGTGGGATAAAAACCTGAAACATCCACAACTCAATGCAACCAAAGGAGGGAGTCCAGGGTTTCTTCATGAACAAGGTTTTGTAGATTAACGCTCCTTTGTTGAGAAAGTTAAAGTCCGAGGCTGACGGATTGCAAAATAAGAAAAGTCCACCTTTAAAAGGAAAGTTCTGAAGCTGCTTTGCAACTCTGATTCTCTTTTCTCTCAAACTGGCGACACATTGTGCTGAAGATTAGAAAACGCCTGTGTTGTAAAAGTTGCAGCTTCGAACCAACCGGACTGATTTCAGTCTGCAGGACGCAGTGACTCAGCTGAACCTCGGCAATGAGTCAGCGTTTTTGTGCATAAAGTGAACACGCCGGCCGGTCTTTGACCTTCCGTGTGAGAACCAACTCTTCCCTCGTCTCCTACTTTGGGTCTGAACGGGGACTGTAAGAGTCCCCCTCCCTGTCCGAGCATGAAGCCATGACCCGCTGTGTCCAGAGCCCGACAGGACAGAGTCCGGAGGGAGACGGAACAATGTCCGTCCAAAACATCCCTGTGACAACACAGCTCCACAGTGTGAAAGTCCTGTTCATTTTCTCCAAGACATTTTTTAGAATATCATCCATGATGTCTAAACCATCCGAGGTAGACTGACTAATTGCTCACCGTCTTCTTCCTTTGACTTTTGTTTTCAAAATGTTTTTTGCGCTGAATCAAATGTTTTATGGTCAGGATTCATCTCATAGCTGGTTGTCATGGTTCCAGGATTTAAACTCTTTATATCAGCATGTAGTCAAACGTCAACGAGATATAGAACAAAGGAAAACACTATCAGAACCACAGCTGTTCACAAATTGAAAAGAATACTTTTTCCTGAAATATTACGACTTTCTTTAAATATTACAACTTTTTTCTCGGCTGTGTCTCTTTAGAGAAACATCGGTGGGACGTCCTGCTGTGTCTCTTCGGACTCTGTCTCTTCTGACTCTGTCTTTGGACTCTGTCTCTTCGGACTCTGGCGTGTTACAGCATGTCCTCACCACATCTCACTAAACTCTCTGAAACAAAGGACTGAAGTCGGGACAAAACGCTGAAAGAGTTTGCTATCTGTTCATGAAGTGTCTTTCGGTTATCAGACCCGGTGCGAGTGGAGTCATATGATAATCTGTCTTTTGTAGAGTCATACCATCCCGACACTGCAGCCAGGGTTCTCCTTATAACTGGGTATTTCTTATTGATAATATAACAGTCTGCTTGCACACTAAAAGGTCTTTTCAAACAGGAAGGGATTGACGTGGCTGCTAGAGCTGCACGATATGAGGAAAATATGTGATAACATTGTTGAATATCTTGATAACGATGTAACTTGCGATAAACAAATATTAAAGAGTTCTTAGTTCTGCTGCTTTCAGTATTCTGCTAAAATACAACAAACTGCTTGTTGTGTTTAAATCTAATGAAAGGAAATCATGTCCAACTTTCTTTTACTGAACAAATTAAACATTGAATTGAATATAAAAGGCAGAACAAAAAAAAGAATGACAGTTAAGTTTTCTTTCAACTAACACAAAAGATCTCTGAGTCTTTTTTGTGATATGTCGCAGCCTTTTGACAATATCGCGATGATAAAAAACGATATATTTGTATATTATATCTTGTGCAGCCCTAGCCAGAATCCTCCGGAGTTATCCTTTGGTTACCAGACCCGGTGCGAGTGGAGTTGTATAATTGGTTCTTCTGTCTTTTGTAGAGTCATACCGTCCCGACATACTGCAGTCAGGGTTCTCCTTATAACTGGGTATTTCTTAATTAGAATATAACAGTCTGCTTGCACTTTAACGCTGGGTTTCCAAAGGCAGCTGTTTTTAACTCTGCTGTATCACTCACACACAGCTGAACCATCATGCCACCTTTTACTAACTATCTGTTGTTGGTGTTGGTACGTTTCTGTCAGTTTCTACCTGCCTGTCACAAACTATTTGGTACGTTTTTTACTCCACCCTCACACCGTTTTTGGTTTAAATATGTATTGCTACAGCTATAGCAAAATCACGTTCTTTTAATTTACACATAATTTTAAATATAGCTTGTGTGTTTACACGGGAGAATATATTGGAGGCACGTTCCCCTCATACTCCGAATCAACTTTTTGAGAGCGAAGAGAGCGGTGAACGTCTGGGCACTTTCGCCGCCATCTCATTTGCTCATCCTGTACTACTGTTCTCACAGGAAATCAACTGAATGGCTCCGCTCTGCCAGATGCTGCACTGCCTGAGGAAACCCAGCTTAACACAACACAGAGCCAGTGTTAGCATGAAGCAGAGGGCTAAAGAAGTGGATACAAGTGTTTGCTAGACATTACATCAGGGAAACTTTATGTTCTCTGTTCTGGCACTAAATTGCCAGAAATGCAAACAGAGTTTGGTGTAAAGTTCATAAGAAGAAAGCAAGTGTGTAAATCCTGATAAGTAGCTTTGTGCTGAGTCAGGATTACATACTGATCTCTGTTGATCCTGTTTTACAAACCGAGTAAAGGGGAAAGCAAAGCAGCGGTCAGACTCCAGCCACGCTCACGTGCACTCTCACATGCACTCTCACGTTTCTACATTTACTATGACTCAGCTCAGAGTGACGGAGAGAGAAAAACACTGAAGTGCTTCCCCGTTTACAGTTTAATGGAGAACCCTGGTACCTAATGTCTACATACACACACACACACACAGACACACACAGACACACACACACACACACACACACACACACACACACACATACACACAGACACACACATACATACACACACATACACACAAATACACACAGACACAGACACACACATACACACAGAGACACACACAGACACACACAGACACACACATACATACACACAGACACACACAGACACACACATACATACACACACACACACAAATACACACAGACACAGACACACACATACACACACAGAGACACACACACACACACACACACACACACACACACACACACACACACACACACACACACACACACACACATACATACACACACACACAAATACACACAGACACAGACACACACATACACACACAGAGACACGGACACACACACACAGACACACACACAGACACAAACACACACAGACACGGACACACACACACACACAGACACACACCCAGGTAATAAAAGGATAGCAGTTCTCAGAGTTATTTAAGAATCCTTCTCCTGTATGAAGTGTAACATGTTGTTATAAATCTGAAAATGAGACTGGGAAAGCTTCTGATGCCATCCTACACAACATCTCCATCCATGAACCCCTGAGCTCCTCGCTTTCTTTCTTCTATAACTGATCCCCGTGTGTTTCCTATCAGAACAAACTCAGCTTTCTTTCCCAGAGCCAAGTGTGAAGAGATCATTCAGCTCGAAAGCTGAAAAGTTGATGAACAAATATCTTGTTTCTCATGTGGAAGAATTCTTTTGGTGCTTGAAATGAGTTCATCAACCGGACGACAGACACGCCAGTCCATCGCTTCCACCCAGAGAGGCAGATGATGAGTGTCACATCTTCTCTTCCCTATCTCCTGATTCGCCGTGTGAGTGTTCTATGATCTTGCGATGAAAAGGACGTATAAGCAAAGATTCTGCCGGTTCCGGTGATATCCAAACTATATTTCTGCGCTGTGTTATCGCTAAGATATTAACGGAGATATTCCGCCAGTCTTCCTGAGGGTTTAGCATCATAACTGCAGCGTGATGCTGAAGGAAACCAGCGGTGACTTACACAATCCTTCACCGTGTGGCGCTGCAGGTGGAGACGGTTAAAAGATACGTTCAGTGGCGCATCCGCTCTATTAAACGGTCAGCATACGTTACGCCAGAAGCACACGCAGGATTTCATTTTATATGTACGCACAAGAACTGTCACATTATCACACACACACACACACACACACACAGGTCTTCTGGGTGTCCAGTGTTCTGGGTAACTAACATTTGCTCACTGTAAGTTTCCTCTACGATTCAGAGACCCGAGTAAAGTTCTCCCACTAAGCAGTTCATTAAGAGCAGAGAAGACTTCCACATTAGTCTGAGATTATTAAATCCAACAACAAGGGCAGAGATACAGAACATTAAAACATAAAGTTTGAACGCTGCGTACAGGATTACTACAGTATGTGCACTACACTCCCTTTGGAAAGGTTTTGGTATTATTGATGAGTAATCTTTGAGACGTCCCGTAAAGAAACAAACTGCATGTTCTCTCCAGTACAGTTTGAGTTGTGATTTACATCTGGGAGGGACAGTCGGGAATACTTGAAGTTCAATGAGTTCGAAGAAAAGAATGAAGAAAATAAAGACATCCTTCTGATTCAGTGCCAAGTAAATCAGAAACAGTTCTGTCTCTTTGCCAGATAATAACAGAGGTTTGATTCTCCAAGTTAAAGGAAAACGTCTCAGAGACCCAAGAAAAGAACATGCTGAACACGTTCACATCTCACACCGTCATCTTTTAGCTTTACGCTCTAACCTGCATCTGTTGTTTCACATTTTTGTCTTCAGCTCTTTTTGTGATGTGTGAATGAAACAGCATTACGTTTGTCCCAGAGTTTCCCTGAGTGTGTGAACAGCGTTACGTTTGTATTTTAAAGGTCCCACATTCTGCTCATTCTCAGGTTCTGTCTAAATAACCCTAACCTTTCTCTGTTACGTATGGATCTGTCTCTGACGGACTTTCCGTAGCGCTGATTATCATCTGTAGAAACTAACATAAACTTCTGGTGAAGAGACTCAGTCCAAAGTCTGTTTTATGCTCCTTATTATTTTAGATTTTGCGAGCTGCAGATTTCCCAGATTGTTGCGAGTGAATAACAAGTGTGTGTGTGTGTGTGTGTGTGTGTGTGTGTGTGTGTGTGTGTGTGTGTGTGTGTGTGTGTGTGTGTGTGTGTGTGTGTGTGTGTGTGTGTGTGTGTGTGTGTGTGTGTGTGTGTGTGTGTGTGTGTGTGTGTGTGTGTGTGTGTGTGTGTGATTCTTCAGGACAAGATGAGTCGTGTTGTAAAGTTTTGGGAAAGGGGAGCTAGAGTTGTCTCGTTAGTGCAATGATCAGATTGTTAGTGTCTCTGCCATCCGACTTGTGTCCCAGTTTCCTTCTTTTCACTTTGACACAGACACACACACACAGACACACACACACACGCACACAGACAAACACACACACAGAGACACACACACACACACACAAACAAACACACACACACACACACACACGTGGTTCATTTTTCAAACACAAGGAGATTTAAAGCAGGGTTCTCTACGGTCCATCCATCCAGAGACAGACATGTACAGTTCAGCATCATGCTTTTATTTAAGAGAACAAGTCAAATAGCTTTGACTGTATTATTGCATGTCTCATATAGCTTCCTCACTTACTGTTTGGTCCACATAAAGCTCTAAAAAAGTTCTTTAGACATCATTGGAGAAACGCAGCTACTTTTAAACATTATCAAAGACTCAGATATCAACAGGTTTTTGGATATGAGCCAATGTTTTCTAGAAGCAGTGAATGGGGTTCTGGAACAGTTTGATTTTCCAGCTCGCTCCGTTAGTGGTGAAGGAGTTGGCTAAAGCTAACGCTAGCGATGCTAAGCCAACATCACGACCAAACGTTAGCGATTGGTTCTGGCAGCTCCAGAGTGGCTCTGGGCAGATCCAACAGTTTTAAACTTCAACAGAGTACCCGCCTTCAAGGAAGTTAAGATTGGTCAGTTGGCTAGTTTTACACGGCTGCATGGAAACATCCAACGTCTGGCCAAATACTTTATAAAGCACACCGTGTTTTCTGGCGTGGCTAGTGGCTAGAAACAGGAAGGTCAGAGGAGAGGAGAAGACAGATATTTTGAAGCTGTTTTCTTCTTGAAATTGGCTCTTCTCTCACATTTTGTGCTCTTCTTTTCTTTATTTTTAAGTTTCGGTTCAGACACCGGTTTCACAGTATCGCCACTTTAAACCTTCATGATGCATCTCACACTGACTTTTATTGCTTCTTTTCTTTTCCTCTTTAACTCAAGTTATGTTGGCTATAGTTAGCATGTTTGCTAACGTCATTTTCCCACCGTTTTCTACGCTAAAGTCTTACAGACAGACATACTTC
>NC_041337.1:39474644-39487144 GCF_004354835.1 Perca flavescens | reverse complement strand
GAAAAAGTCAAATAAAAAAACACAAAAAAAAAGTCTAATATCTTCTGCTGTGTTTCCGCCTGGCGTCCGTCTCCTCCTAACGTCTCCTCCTAACGTCTCCTCCCAACGTCTCCTCCTAACGTCTCCTCCTAACGTCTCCTCCTAACGTCTCCTCCCAACGTCTCCTCCTAACGTCTCCTCCCAACGTCTCCTCCTAACGTCTCCTCCCAACGTCTCCTCCCAACGTCTCCTCCTAACGTCTCCTCCTAACGTCTCCTCCCAACGTCTCCTCCTAACGTCTCCTCCTAACGTCTCCTCCCAACGTCTCCTCCTAACGTCTCCTCCCAACGTCTCCTCCTAACGTCTCCTCCTAACGTCTCCTCCCAACGTCTCCTCCTAACGTCTCCTCCTAACGTCTCCTCCCAACGTCTCCTCCTAACATCTCCTCCTAACGTCTCCTCCTAACGTCTCCTCCCAACGTCTCCTCCTAACGTCTCCTCCCAACGTCTCCTCCTAACGTCTCCTCCTAACGTCTCCTCCCAACGTCTCCTCCTAACGTCTCCTCCCAACGTCTCCTCCTAACATCTCCTCCTAACGTCTCCTCCTAACGTCTCCTCCTAACGTCTCCTCCTAACGTCTCCTCCCAACGTCTCCTCCTAACGTCTCCTCCCAACGTCTCCTCCTAACGTCTCCTCCTAACGTCTCCTCCCAACGTCTCCTCCTAACATCTCCTCCTAACGTCTCCTCCTAACGTCTCCTCCTAACGTCTCCTCCCAACGTCTCCTCCTAACGTCTCCTCCCAACGTCTCCTCCTAACGTCTCCTCCCAACGTCTCCTCCTAACGTCTCCTCCCAACGTCTCCTCCTAACGTCTCCTCCCAACGTCTCCTCCCAACGTCTCCTCCCAACCTCCTCCTAACGTCTCCTCCTAACGTCTCCTCCTAACGCCCTCCTCCTAACTCCTCCTAACGTCCCTCCCAACTCCTCCCAACGTCTCCTCCTAACGTCTCCTCCTAACGTCTCCTCCCAACGTCTCCTCCTAACATCTCCTCCTAACGTCTCCTCCCAACGTCTCCTCCTAACGTCTCCTCCTAACGTCTCCAGTACTGCAGCGTCTCCTCCTAACGTCTCCTCCCAACGTCTCCTCCTAACGTCTCCTCCCAACGTCTCCTCCTAACGTCTCCTCCTAACGTCTCCTCCTAACGTCTCCAGTACTGCAGCGTCTCCTCCTAACGTCTCCTCCCAACGTCTCCTCCTAACGTCTCCTCCTAACGTCTCCTCCCAACGTCTCCTCCTAACGTCTCCAGTACTGCAGCGTCTCCTCCTAACGTCTCCTCCTAACGTCTCCTCCTAACGTCTCCTCTCAACGTCTCCTCCTAACGTCTCCAGTACTGCAGCGTCTCCTCCTAACGTCTCCTCCTAACGTCTCCTCCTAATGTCTCCTCCTAACGTCTCCAGTGCTGCAGCGTCTCCTCCTAACGTCTCCTCCTAACGTCTCCAGTGCTGCAGCGTCTCCTCCTAACGTCTCCAGTGCTGCAGCGTCTCCTCCTAATGTCTCCAGTGCTGCAGCGTCTCCTCCTAATGTCTCCTCCTAATGTCTCCTCCTAACGTCTCCAGTGCTGCAGCGTCTCCTCCTAACGTCTCCAGTGCTGCAGCGTCTCCTCCTAACGTCTCCTCCTAACGTCTCCTCCTAACGTCTCCTCCCAACGTCTCCTCCTAACGTCTCCTCCTAACGTCTCCTCCCAACGTCTCCTCCTAACGTCTCCAGTACTGCAGCATCTCCTCCCAACGTCTCCTCCTAACGTCTCCTCCTAACGTCTCCTCCCAACGTCTCCTCCTAACGTCTCCTCCCAACGCCTCCTCCTAACGTCTCCTCCTAACGTCTCCTCCCAACGTCTCCTCCTAACATCTCCTCCTAACGTCTCCTCCTAACGTCTCCTCCTAACGTCTCCTCCTAACGTCTCCAGTACTGCAGCGTCTCCTCCTAACGTCTCCTCCCAACGTCTCCTCCTAACGTCTCCTCCTAACGTCTCCTCCTAACGTCTCCTCCCAACGTCTCCTCCTAACGTCTCCAGTACTGCAGCATCTCCTCCCAACGTCTCCTCCTAACGTCTCCTCCTAACGTCTCCTCCTAACGTCTCCTCCCAACGTCTCCTCCTAACGTCTCCTCCTAACGTCTCCTCCCAACGTCTCCTCCCAACATCTCCTCCTAACGTCTCCTCCTAACGTCTCCTCCTAACGTCTCCTCCTAACGTCTCCAGTACTGCAGCGTCTCCTCCTAACGTCTCCTCCCAACGTGTCCTCCTAACGTCTCCTCCTAACGTCTCCTCCCAACGTCTCCTCCTAACGTCTCCTCCCAACGTCTCCTCCTAACGTCTCCTCCCAACGTCTCCTCCTAACGTCTCCTCCTAACGTCTCCTCCTAACGTCTCCAGTACTGCAGCGTCTCCTCCTAACGTCTCCTCCCAACGTCTCCTCCTAACGTCTCCTCCTAACGTCTCCTCCCAACGTCTCCTCCTAACGTCTCCAGTACTGCAGCGTCTCCTCCTAACGTCTCCTCCTAACGTCTCCTCCTAACGTCTCCTCCCAACGTCTCCTCCTAACGTCTCCAGTACTGCAGCGTCTCCTCCTAACGTCTCCTCCTAACGTCTCCTCCTAATGTCTCCTCCTAACGTCTCCAGTGCTGCAGCGTCTCCTCCTAACGTCTCCTCCTAACGCCTCCAGTGCTGCAGCGTCTCCTCCTAACGTCTCCAGTGCTGCAGCGTCTCCTCCTAATGTCTCCAGTGCTGCAGCGTCTCCTCCTAATGTCTCCTCCTAATGTCTCCTCCTAACGTCTCCAGTGCTGCAGCGTCTCCTCCTAACGTCTCCAGTGCTGCAGCGTCTCCTCCTAACGTCTCCTCCTAACGTCTCCTCCTAACGTCTCCTCCCAACGTCTCCTCCTAACGTCTCCTCCTAACGTCTCCTCCCAACGTCTCCTCCTAACGTCTCCAGTACTGCAGCATCTCCTCCCAACGTCTCCTCCTAACGTCTCCTCCTAACGTCTCCTCCCAACGTCTCCTCCTAACGTCTCCTCCCAACGTCTCCTCCTAACGTCTCCTCCTAACGTCTCCTCCCAACGTCTCCTCCTAACATCTCCTCCTAACGTCTCCTCCTAACGTCTCCTCCTAACGTCTCCTCCTAACGTCTCCAGTACTGCAGCGTCTCCTCCTAACGTCTCCTCCCAACGTCTCCTCCTAACGTCTCCTCCTAACGTCTCCTCCTAACGTCTCCTCCCAACGTCTCCTCCTAACGTCTCCAGTACTGCAGCATCTCCTCCCAACGTCTCCTCCTAACGTCTCCTCCTAACGTCTCCTCCTAACGTCTCCTCCCAACGTCTCCTCCTAACGTCTCCTCCTAACGTCTCCTCCCAACGTCTCCTCCTAACATCTCCTCCTAACGTCTCCTCCTAACGTCTCCTCCTAACGTCTCCTCCTAACGTCTCCAGTACTGCAGCGTCTCCTCCTAACGTCTCCTCCCAACGTCTCCTCCTAACGTCTCCTCCTAACGTCTCCTCCCAACGTCTCCTCCTAACGTCTCCTCCCAACGTCTCCTCCTAACATCTCCTCCTAACGTCTCCTCCTAACGTCTCCTCCTAACGTCTCCAGTACTGCAGCGTCTCCTCCTAACGTCTCCTCCCAACGTCTCCTCCTAACGTCTCCTCCTAACGTCTCCTCCCAACGTCTCCTCCTAACGTCTCCTCCTAACGTCTCCTCCCAACGTCTCCTCCTAACGTCTCCAGTACTGCAGCGTCTCCTCCTAACGTCTCCTCCTGTCTCCTCCTGTCTCCTCCTAACGTCTCCTCCCAACGTCTCCTCCTAACGTCTCCAGTACTGCAGCGTCTCCTCCTAACGTCTCCTCCTAACGTCTCCTCCTAATGTCTCCTCCTAACGTCTCCTCCTAATGTCTCCTCCTAACGTCTCCAGTGCTGCAGCGTCTCCTCCTAACGTCTCCTCCTAACGTCTCCAGTGCTGCAGCGTCTCCTCCTAACGTCTCCAGTGCTGCAGCGTCTCCTCCTAACGTCTCCAGTGCTGCAGCGTCTCCTCCTAATGTCTCCTCCTAATGTCTCCTCCTAACGTCTCCAGTGCTGCAGCGTCTCCTCCTAACGTCTCCAGTGCTGCAGCGTCTCCTCCTAATGTCTCCAGTGCTGCAGCGTCTCCTCCTAATGTCTCCTCCTAATGTCTCCTCCTAACGTCTCCAGTGCTGCAGCGTCTGTAGACTCTAAAACTTGAACATTTGGAAACAGTTTTGATTTTAAACTGCGGGATGCTCGGTAGTCTGGACGCAGACAGAGACATTTGGAAAGGAGGATGCACACCAACGTTTGAAAAAAATCTAAATATTCTGAGATAAAAAGTCTAAATATAAAAAAAAAATGGAATATACTGTATATAGCTGAAATATTTTCAGGGGAAAAAAGTTGAATATAGAAAAAAAACATTGACAGAAGTCAGAGAATCTGCTTCCTGTTACCCCGTTACGCACATGCCCAGTGCGTTTGTGAGCGGTCATGTGATCTGTGATGTCAGACGTGTTAATATAGACGGATATTAAAAAAAAAAAAAAACTCTTGTTTTTAAAGCTGAACTGTAGCCGTGTGGAAGCAGCCTGAGACTGCAGAGAGTTAGCTCCATGCTAACGTTAGCGTGTGGAGATGTGGGTCGGTTTCCCTCTGCGTTTGATTGGCTGAAAGCCAGAATGACATAATGAAAAGTAGTGATGTCAGCAAACAGCGGCCCTGCGGCCTTCTGGGGAACAGGAAGTGTCTGAACCTGTGGGTGTTGGGCGGGCTGAGTCGGCACCGCTGTGGGACGTGGTCGCCGCTCCGCAGGTAGGAACACCTGCTGGGTGACAACTTCCTCTGCCTCCTTTTCCTTCCTGTGTCCTTTTCCTCCCTGTGTCCTTTTCCTCAATGTGTCCTTCCTTTTCCTCCCTGTGTCCTTCCTTTTCCTCCATGTGTCCTTCCTTTTCCTTCCTGTGTCCTTTTCCTCCCTGTGTCCTTCCTTTTCCTCCCTGTGTCCTTTTCCTCCCTGTTTCCTTCCTTTTCCTCCCTGTGTCCTTTTCCTCCCTGTTTCCTTCCTTTTCCTCCCTGTGTCCTTTTCCTCCATGTGTCCTTCCTTTTCCTCCCTGTGTCCTTCCTTTTCCTCCATGTGTCCTTCCTTTTCCTCCCTGTGTCCTTTTCCTCCCTGTGTCCTTTTCCTCCCTGTTTCCTTCCTTTTCCTCCCTGTGTCCTTTTCCTCCCTGTGTCCTTCCTTTTCCTAAATGTGTCCTTCCTTTTCCTCCCTGTGTCCTTCCTTTTCCTTCCTGTGTCCTTCCTTTTCCTCCCTGTGTCCTTTTCCTCCCTGTTTCCTTCCTTTTCCTCCCTGTGTCCTTTTCCTCCCTGTGTCCTTCCTTTTCCTCCCTGTGTCCTTTTCCTCCCTGTGTCCTTTTCCTCCCTGTGTCCTTCCTTTTCCTCCATGTGTCTTTCCTTTTTCTTCCCTGTGTCCTTTTCCTCCCTGTCCTTTTCCTCCCTGTTTCCTTCCTTTTCCTCCCTGTGTCCTTTTCCTCCCTGTGTCCTTCCTTTTCCTCCATGTGTCCTTCCTTTTCCTCCCTGTGTCCTTCCTTTTCCTCCATGTGTCCTTCCTTTTCCTCCCTGTGTCCTTCCTTTTCCTCCCTGTGTCCTTTTCCTCCCTGTTTCCTTCCTTTTCCTTCCTGTGTCCTTTTCCTCCCTGTGTCCTTCCTTTTCCTCCATGTGTCTTTCCTTTTCCTCCCTGTGTCCTTTTCCTCCCTGTGTCCTTCCTTTTCCTCCCTGTGTCCTTTTCCTCCCTGTGTCCTTTTCCTCCCTGTGTCCTTCCTTTTCCTCCATGTGTCTTTCCTTTTCCTTCCTGTGTCCTTTTCCTCCCTGTGTCCTTTTTCCTCCCTGTGTCCTTCCTTTTCCTCCATGTGTCCTTCCTTTTCCTTCCTGTGTCCTTTTCCTCCCTGTGTCCTTTTCCTCCCTGTGTCCTTCCTTTTCCTCCCTGTGTCCTTTTCCTCCCTGTTTCCTTCCTTTTCCTCCCTGTGTCCTTTTCCTCCCTGTTTCCTTCCTTTTCCTCCCTGTGTCCTTTTCCTCCATGTGTCCTTCCTTTTCCTCCCTGTGTCCTTCCTTTTCCTCCATGTGTCCTTCCTTTTCCTCCCTGTGTCCTTTTCCTCCCTGTGTCCTTTTTCCTCCCTGTTTCCTTCCTTTTCCTCCCTGTGTCCTTTTCCTCCCTGTGTCCTTCCTTTTCCTAAATGTGTCCTTCCTTTTCCTCCCTGTGTCCTTCCTTTTCCTTCCTGTGTCCTTCCTTTTCCTCCCTGTGTCCTTTTCCTCCCTGTTTCCTTCCTTTTCCTCCCTGTGTCCTTTTCCTCCCTGTGTCCTTCCTTTTCCTCCCTGTGTCCTTTTCCTCCCTGTGTCCTTTTCCTCCCTGTGTCCTTCCTTTTCCTCCATGTGTCTTTCCTTTTCTTCCCTGTGTCCTTTTCCTCCCTGTCCTTTTCCTCCCTGTTTCCTTCCTTTTCCTCCCTGTGTCCTTTTCCTCCCTGTGTCCTTCCTTTTCCTCCATGTGTCCTTCCTTTTCCTCCCTGTGTCCTTCCTTTTCCTCCCTGTGTCCTTTTCCTCCCTGTTTCCTTCCTTTTCCTTCCTGTGTCCTTTTCCTCCCTGTGTCCTTCCTTTTCCTCCATGTGTCTTTCCTTTTCCTCCCTGTGTCCTTTTCCTCCCTGTGTCCTTCCTTTTCCTCCCTGTGTCCTTTTCCTCCCTGTGTCCTTTTCCTCCCTGTGTCCTTCCTTTTCCTCCATGTGTCTTTCCTTTTCCTTCCTGTGTCCTTTTCCTCCCTGTGTCCTTTTCCTCCCTGTGTCCTTCCTTTTCCTCCATGTGTCCTTCCTTTTCCTTCCTGTGTCCTTTTCCTCCCTGTGTCCTTTTCCTTCCTGTGTCCTTCCTTTTCCTCCCTGTGTCTTTCCTTTTCCTCCCTGTGTCCTTTTCCTCCCGGTGTCCTTCCTTTTCCTCCCTGTGTCCTTCCTTTTCCTTCCTGTGTCCTTCCTTTTCCTCCCTTTTAAAGCCCTGATCGTACAAAATGTTACACACACCAATATCCTAACCCCAACCCTAAGTTTAGCCATCTCTACAGATAAATTTAGCCGGCAGAAGAGAGAAAGGAAAAGGAGGTACAGTAGAAGATGAAATAGAGGATAAATGAAAGAAGAGGAGGAAATAGGTGGAAGATGGAGGCAGAGTAAATGTACGAAGAAGAGAATGAAAGGAGAGGCAGAAATATGGCGGAAAAGAGAAACAGAAAGAGAAGAACCGGGAGAGGAAGAAAGAGACAAAGAGATATGACAGAGAGAGGAAGGCAGGGAAGTGATAACGGAGAAGAAGAGGAAGCAGAGAAGGAAATGAGGGTGGGGAAAAGGAGATGAATAAGGAAGTAGGGAAAGAAGGGAGGCGGTATAAACAGGAAGTAGGAAAGAGAAGATGAAGAAGAGGAGGTACAGGAAAAGATGAATAGAGGACAAAAGAAAGGAAGAGGAGGAAGTGAAGAAGCAGAAAATGGCAAAGGAAGAGAAGAAAGTCTGCAGTCACATGACCAAATTTCTGATATACCTGCTGCAGCCAGCTGCAGAAATGTGAGTGTGTGTATGTGTGTATGTGTGTGTGTGTGTGTGTGTGTGTGTGTGTGTGTGTGTGTGTGTGTGTGTGTGTGTGTGTGTGTGTGTGTGCAGCTGAGAGTGAAACACTCAGATTGGCAGCGAAGCAAACACGTGGAGAGAGAGGAGGCTGTCAGGAAATCATCCAGCATTTTTGCAAAGAATAGAGAGAGAAAGAGAGAGAGGGAAAGTAGAGAGAGAGAGGGAGAGAAGAAGGAAAGGAAGGAAGGAGGACAGATAAAGAGAGAGAGAGGAGAGAGGTTAAAGTGAAAGCATCCAGCATCTCCACAGAGAATAGACAGAGAGAGAGGAAGGAAAGGAAAGAGGACAGAGGTTTACGTGGAAAAAAAGCAGAGATGGAGAGGAAGAGGAGGAGTTGTTGGGGGTGTGGCTGGGTGAGAGAGGTAGACAAAGCAAGAGTAGAGAGAGAGAGAGAGAGAGAGAGAGAGAGAGAGGAGGGGGAGGGACGGACGAGAGGAGTGTAGGGAGGGCAGTCTCAGAGAGAGAGGTGTGTGTTTTATTCTCTCCGGTGTAAATGAATGAAGGCGTCTCCTTTGTCTTCAAAATGGTAAGAAGCATCTGACGCATGTTAGCAAAGAGACGGATTATTCTGGGATGTTTGTCTGTAGATAACAACATGTTTCTGGGATGTTTGTCTGTAGATAACAACATGTTTCTGGGATGTTTGACTATAAGATAACAACATGTTTCTGGGATGTTTGACTATAAGATAACAACATGTTTCTGGGATGTTTGACTATAAGATAACAACATGTTTCTGGGATGTTTGACTATAAGATAACAACATGTTTCTGGGATGTTTGACTATAAGATAACAACATGTTTCTGGGTCGAGGTTAGAGTCAGGCTCAGTTTCATGTAAGAGAAATGTTGCATTTTTCCGGCTGGTTTTATTCTCCAAACTGTGGCAGTTCTGACTCTGGGTCAGTATAACTTTACACTCGTAGAGATTTGGGATCATGTGACTCTTCACTTCACTGAGAAATGTACATGGTCAGAAATATCTTTAGGTTTGGATTTGAATAAGGTTACGTTTGAATTAGATTCAGTTTAGGCTACGGTCTCCCTTAAACTGAAACATTTCTCCTTTAGGTTTTTAAAAACGGTCCGTGTTCAAACAGCATTGTTTTGAATACTTTGCGCGTTCACACAGATCCACAGAAACAGACCTAAAATGCTGCAGTACACATGCCGGGCCAGTAGGTGGCCGCCTGCCGGGCCAGTAGGTGGAGGTCTGCCGGGCCAGTAGGTGGCTGCCTGCCGGGCCAGTAGGTGGAGGTCTGCCGGGCCAGTAGGTGGAGGTCTGCCGGGCCAGTAGGTGGCTGCCTGCCGGGCCAGTAGGTGGAGGTCTGCCGGGCCAGTAGGTGGCCGCCTGCCGGGCCAGTAGGTGGAGGTCTGCCGGGCCAGTAGGTGGAGGTCTGCCGGGCCAGTAGGTGGCCGCCTGCCGGGCCAGTAGGTGGAGGTCTGCCGGGCCAGTAGGTGGAGGTCTGCCGGGCCAGTAGGTGGCCGCCTGCCGGGCCAGTAGGTGGAGGTCTGCCAGGCCAGTAGGTGGAGGTCTGCCGGGCCAGTAGGTGGAGGTCTGCCGGGCCAGTAGGTGGCCGCCTGCCGGGCCAGTAGGTGGAGGTCTGCCGGGCCAGTAGGTGGAGGTCTGCCGGGCCAGTAGATCCAGTTACTCTCCTCCCTGCGTGCTGCTCATCACGCAGACTGGTGTGAAGCAGCGTCACTATCCGATGGGAATCGGGTGCAGATGTGAGTTGCCCACGCTCAGATTTAAACGGTTTACAGCATAACGCCAAGGGCTCCGGATCCGGCTACATTTTGAAATCCATAAAATAATAATAAAGTAATCCATAAAGTAATCTCATTACAAACAATAACAGAAGATGGAAATCATCTCAAAAACGTTTTAGCTATCTATGATTGTTTGATTGCTAACATTAGCACAAAACACCATTCTAGTGACAGCCTTTGTTGTGTTTGATTGCTAACTTGTAGCCAGCAGTGAACCAACTTCGTTATGTAGGTCCATTTTTATTGTATTGACATTCCAGAAGTCTCTCGTTAGCAGGTTCTTGGAGGCTACTTCAGCCTCTAATCTAGAACTAACTTCAGGGATCATGCTGTGAAAATGTGATGCCATACACTAAATAATAAAATACTGCTATGTAATGTACCTATGTCATTATTCTGTGGCTAACAGCAAAGCAGATCTGCATCTGTCGCAAAGTCACGCATGCGCAACTCACATCTGCACTCGACTCACATCAGGTAGTGACAACAGCAGCTGAATACATTTACAACTGGTTTTAAATGAAACATGGCTGAATGTTAAATACTGCAGACGCAGCGCAGAGAGAGAGAGAGAGAGAGGAGGGAGGGAGAGGGAGAGGGAGAGGGAGAGGGAGAGAGAGGAGAGAGAGAGAGGGAGAGAGGGAGGGAGAGAGGGAGAGGGAAAGAGGGAGAGAGAGAGAGAGAGAGAGGGAGAGAGAGAGAGAGGGAAAGAGAGAGAGAGAGAGAGAGAGAGAGAGAGAGAGAGAGAGACAGCCCAGTAACACCAGTAAGACCGGGGGAACTGGAGCAGAAACAACCGCCCGTCTGTTCAGCTTCAGCTTCCTGCAGCTGTTTCCCATATAAAGACACACGTGAAGCTCCCAGAGACCAACACATATTATACAACAAACTGCACACAAAAATAACCACCAAACACTTTGGATTAATCTTCTCCATCCCTGCACCACCAGTGCAATAAGACGCTACTCTTTTTATGTCTGTGTCTTACTCGGTTGATGGTGAGCTAGGCACAGTGGAACCAAGCTAAGCACCAGACTGGACTATAAGAATCACACCCAGAGACAGACATGGAGAGTTTATTAACATGCTTTTATTTTGGAAAAAGTCAAGTATATTTGACTGTGTAACAGCATGTCTCTTACAGTTTGGTCGACATAAAGCCCTAAAAAAGTCAGAAAAAAGTTCCTTAGACATCGTAGAGTTTAGCAAATCCATCAAAACTGAGGTAACATTTTTAAAAGCAGCCGAGTCGGCAAAGTTTGTAAATTCTGCTCCGAGTTTCGCGTACTGACAGTTTTTTGTCTTTTTGGTTTGGCACACAGCTAGGCAGGCTTACTGTTTCTATGTGCAGTATTTATTCAGTTTGGGAAACCCCCCAACCTCTGCAAAGCTAATGTTAGCTTCAATTAGCTCGCTGACTAAACACGAACCAGAAATGCTTTCTGTTGCTTAAAGTTTGTAGACGTTTTGTAGTGAATCTGTCCATTAAAACATGTTTCTTCAGCAGATATTTAATTACAAGATTGAACTAGCAAAGCAGTTTTCGTAATCATTATAATCATTTTATGATGATTCAACTCATCTCCGTTTCTCTTTCTGCCAAATATTCATCAGAGAAGAAGACTTTAAAGGTTTGAACATTTGATCATCAGTGTGTTTTCCCTCCTTGCAGAACTGAATAAAAAATGCATAACTTGACCTATTTATTCAGCAACTCACCTCATAAAATAACACAAACACAAAGTGATGTTCCAGTTCGAATACCAACATATATCACGAGATGAACATCTCATCAACCGTCTCTCGCATCATCCTTCTTTTCTTTCTTTCATAATCTGCCTTTCCTGCTCAGATTGACTTCATGTTGAAATGTTTAAACACTGTTGTTAATTCTTACATCTTAGCTTAAAGCGTTTATTGTTCAGCGTTTTGTTCCTGTAGATTTTGAGGGCAGAGCTTTGAGGAGAAGATACAGAAGCCCAAAATAATCCGGTCCCGTCGGGCCGCCGTGCAGTGAAGTGAGAAGACACTAAAGCTCAATAATTTAGGGAGCGCGCTGCTGGGATGTTTGCTAGCCGCTAGCTGCTGGGATGTTTGCTAGCCGCTGCAGCTAGCAGACAGCCGGGAGGGAAACAGAAAAGGTAAGTGCGTGTTTATCTCCCCAGTCTGTTCAAACCTTTATTAGATATTTGTTTTGTGGCTGCAGCAGGAAGTAACACAGCGTGTAAATAGCATATATTTACAGTCAGTAAGGAGTTTGTGTGTTCAGAGTCTTCTGCTTTTCATTGCGAAGATGCAGAAAGAAAATGTGTAAATGTTTCTATCTTTAGCATCCTCAGCATGGCAGCGATGGTTGATGGTTCTCTTGGCACAGACCAACATTCTGACGTTTGGTGTCCAGAGGATAGATCCTGATGATATTTGGTTTCCAGAGGATAGATCCTGATGATATTTGGTTTCCAGAGGATAGATCCTGATGATATTTGGTTTCCAGAGGATAGATCCTGATGATATTTGGTTTCCACAGGAAAGATCCTGATGACGTTTGGTTTCCAGAGGATAGATCCTGATGATATTTGGTTTCCAGAGGATAGATCCTGATGACGTTTGGTTTCCAGAGGATAGATCCTGATGATATTTGGTTGCTAGAGGATTGGTAACGCACGTCCTGTGATCTGGGCCTCGGGCCGCTCCGTAGTTTCTGAAATCAGGAAGCTATGCAGCAGAAACAAAGCTCCTTGAGCAGAAATGGAGAAGGAAAATAAGGGTCTTTTGAATATCAAGTTGAGTCTGACAACTGATTGGTTAGAACCGTGCGAGCTGTCATGTCAAGGTCAGCTTCTCTTTCCTACAACAGGAAACTGAGACTTGGTTTCTGTAACAGAATCACCCCAGCCACACACACACACACACACACACACACACACACACACACACAGACTGTAACTGTAAAGCCTGACACTGCACAACTGTCCGCTTTCTGTGAACTGATGAGAGAGAGAAAGACTGGGTGTCAGAGACAGAGAGAGAGAGAGAGAGAGAG
>NC_041337.1:39447144-39472144 GCF_004354835.1 Perca flavescens | reverse complement strand
ACACATGCCTTTGGTGTGGGAGACCTGGGTTTGATTCCCAGTGTGATACATCAACCAGTGTGTCCCTGAGCAAGACACTTAACCCCTAGTTGATCCAGAGGTGTGTTACCTCTGACATATATAGCAATTGTAAGTCACTTTGGAGAAAAGCGTCAGCTAAATGACATGTAATGTAATATAATCACTGTGTTCAGTGACACACGGAGCTGTCCATGGTGCTGAAGCTGATGTTCAGTAACACACGGAGCTGTTCATGGTGCTGAAGCTAATGTTCAGTGTGTTCGTTAACACACAGAGCTGTCCATGGTGCTGAAGCTGATGTTCAGTGTGTTCGTTAACACACGGAGCTGTCCGTTTTCAGTGTTTCAGGTGGTGATAGCCCAGTGGATATGACACATGCCTTTGGTGTGGGAGACCTGGGTTTGATTCACAGTTACACATGGAGCTCTCCATGGTGCTGAAGCTGATGATCAGTGTGTTCAGTAACACATGGAGCTGTCCATGGTTCTGAAGTTAATGTTCAGTAACACACAGAGCTGTCCGTGGTGCTGAAGCTGATGTTCAATAACACACGGAGCTGTCCGTGGTGCTGAAGTCTTTCTTTCCCTCAGATCTGATTACAGGATACAGGATCAGAAAGTAAAAACATCAGAACCAGAGACAAACAGGAAATAAATCGGCGATGTAAAAGCTGATAGAATGATGTAGAAAAGTGTTGGAGTGTTTAGAATAAAAGTCTGACAACTTACTCTTCTATTGTTGAAGATGAAAGAAATCTTTCAGAGTCATCCAGCCAGAAGAAACAAACAGTAAAATGTGTGTGTGTGTCTGTGTGTGTGTGTGTGTGTGTGTGTGTGTGTGTGTGTGTGTGACAGAGTTAACTTATCTGGGAGCTTCATGGAGACAGCTACCGTTAAAGGGGTGATAGAATGCAAAACTGATTTCACCTTGTCATAGTTGAATAACGACAGTTCAGTGGGTAAATAGGACATACATAGAAGCTCAAAGTCCCACTGACACCCCTTTACTATGAAAATCTCATATTTTGAAACTGCCGCTGAAAACGGGCGAATCTCAACAAAGCTGGAAGTTGACGTCAACCTCCCAAAAACCGGAACCTTTGTCAGCCCATGGGTGTATTAAGAGAAAGGTAACGCCCCAACATTTACATAGGCTACACAACTGACCTGAGATCAGGTAGTCTTCTGAATCTAGGTCGCGCAGATCTCTGCTATTCCATTACAAAATTCACTTCTGAAACTTTTTTATGCGAGAAATCAACTATGTAAAGCTCAAATATGGGCCACTTTACGAAAATGGATGGCTAATTGCAAATTTTGTCCGACTGTGTTTCAGAGTTCAGCGCCGGTGCTGCCTGGGTTGCTGCCTCGCTGCCTGGCCAGCCTTCCTTCACAGACCCCAGCCTGCTATGAGGTACTTGGAG
Organism: Perca flavescens; assembly: GCF_004354835.1. Lineage (NCBI taxonomy): Eukaryota > Metazoa > Chordata > Actinopteri > Perciformes > Percidae > Perca > Perca flavescens. The sequence continues at coordinate 39,470,700 of NC_041337.1, read as the reverse complement.
CTCCATCACAACTGGCAGCCCACAGCACTCCATACCCGCGCAAAGTCACCGTCTCTTGGGGTAATAGACAACCAAATGCCCCTGCTCTGACAGAGCTCCAGGGCCTGAAACTCCCCTCTTCCTGCTAGCTAAATGCCCGGTGTATGTGAGTGAGAGCACAGTCAGCGAGCTTGTTACGCCAGCATTCTCTTACCACAAGTTTCAGTTAATCTTTTAATGTGTGTAATTATAATGTGTTGAGTTATTTAAACAAACGATTGGGGAAATAAACACCTCTTGTCCGCGAGTCTCATTGATAGATCCTGCGGCTGGATGGAGCTCTATCAATGAGAGCTAGCTATCTCCTCTTAGAATTCCTCTGGAATTCACAAAAATTCATTAACTTGAAATCGGACACCGTTGTTAGCTTTATAAGACATTTAGTTAGATGTTGTGTAAGTAGCGTGACAAAATTCAAACTGTAAATATACTCGAAATACGACCAAAAATGAAGCTAACTATCCGTGATTTGTTGCTACACATAGATAGGATTGAAGTAACAGTTGCAGCTAACGAAACACCTAGCTAAACTTCACAAATATTAATTAACTTGAAATCGGACACCGTTGTTAGCTTTATAAGACATTTAGATGTTGTATAGCTAAGTGGCGTGACATTGTGTGTAACATGTGGTAAGAGATTGCTGGTGTAACAAGCTCGCTGACCGCGCTCTCACTCTCACACAACGGGCCATTTAGCTAGCAGGAAGAGGGGAGTTACAGGCCCTGGAGCTCTGTCAGGGCTGCCAGCCGTAACGGAGCTCACAGCAGGCCGGGATCTGTGAAGGAAGGCAGGCCGGGCAGCGAGGCAGTAACCCAGGCAGCACCGCCACTGAAGTCCGACACACAGTCTTACCATATTTGCAATTAGCCATCAGTTTTTGTAAAACGGCCCATATTTGAGCTTTATATAGTTGATTTCTCACATAAAAAAGTCTCAGAAGTGAATTTGGTAAGGAAACATTGCAGTGTTTGGAATATGAGATTCTGTCGCTTCTCTAATGTATGTGTATTGGGGATTCACTCAACCAATCAGCGCGCATCTCTAATGTCTGCGTATGGCAATTCGCTCAACCAATCAGCGAGCAGCTCATCTAAATATTCACGAGCATACCATATTTGGAAGAAAAGCTCTTGTTACAAATAGGGCCAAAACACAGGGATGCATAAGGGCCAATAAAATATCAACCAGGCCATTTTCAGCCCAACCAATGTTACATACCCCATTAGGAGACCATAAGGAACAGTGTGAAATACTCTATATAATCATTCTATCACCTCTTTAATGATAGATTCCCAACACACACACACACACACACACACACACACACACACACACACACACAGACACACAGACACACAGACACACAGACACACATGCACACACACACACACATACACAGACACACAGACACACACACACACACACACACACACACACACACACACACACACACAGAGTTAGTTTGACTGCAGATTGTGTGTTGAGGGTTAGAGTCAGGTTGAGTTTGATGTGGTAACAGCTGTGACTCTGGGTCAGGACAACATGAACTTGTTACCTCTGTTGTTGATGATGATGATGTTGATTTGAGATCATGGGACTCTACATGGTCAGAAATATGTTTAGGGTTCAGGTTTAATATGAGTTTGAAAAAGTCTATCTTATTCAGACTATAGTGAGTAGATTCTGAGTATGATTGGTGAAGAACAGTATTTAGTCCTGTGGCCGTGTGAATAATAAGTGTCTCTGAGTTTAACCTTCATATTTCCTTGACCTTCATCTTCTCTTTCACAAATACTAAATGACATGTGCAGTTATTGGAAAATGAAATCCTATATTCTGATGAAATGTAATAACTCTTCATTAGGTCAAGATGTTACAGTACAATCCCCTAGCAGCTCCTCCATCCTCTTATACCCTCCCTCTCTTCCCCTTTAACTCCCCCCTCTGTTTCCTCCCTCATTCATGGAGAGAGAGAGAGGGACAGAGAGAGAGAGAGGGACAGAGAGAGACAGGGTGAGAGAGAAGGCCAGAGAGAGAGAGAGAGGGACAGAGAGAGAGAGGGACAGAGAGAGACAGGGAGAGAGAGAAGGACAGAGAGAGAGGGGGACAGAGAGAGAGAGAGAAAGAGAGAAACGGAGAGAGAGAGAGGGACAAAGAGAGAGAGGGAGGGACAGAGAGAGAGAGACAGAGAGAGAGGGACAGAGAGAGAGAGAGGGACAGAGAGAGAGAGAGAGAGAGAGAGAGGGACAGAGAGAGAGAGGGACAAAGAGAGAGAGAGAGGGACAGAGAGAGAGAGAGAGGGAGAGAGAAAGAGAGAGAGAGGGACAAAGAGAGAGGGAGATGGACAGAGAGAGAGAGACAGAGAGATAGAGAGAGGGACAGAGAGAGAGAAAGAGAGAGACAAAGAGGGACAGAGAGAGAGAGAGGGGGACAGAGAGAGAGACAGGGAGAGAGAAAGAGAGAGAGAGAGGGACAGGGAGAGAGAGGGACAGAGAGAGAGAGGGACAGAGAGAGACAGGGAGAGAGAGAGGGACAGAGAGAGAGGGACAGAGAGAGAGGGGGACACAGAGAGAGAGAGGGCCAGAGAGAGAGAGAGGGAGAGAGAAAGAGAGAGACAGAGAGAGAGAGAGGGGACAAAGAGAGAGAGGGAGGGACAGAGAGAGAGAGAGAGAGAGAGAGGGACAGAGAGAGAGAGAGGGACAGAGAGAGAGAGACAGAGAGAGAGGGACAGAGAGAGAGAGAGAGGGACAAAGAGAGAGAGAGAGGGACAGAGAGAGAGAGAGGGACAGAGAGAGAGAGAGGGAGAGAAAGAGAGAGAGAGAGGGACAAAGAGAGAGGGAGATGGACAGAGAGAGAGAGAGAGAGAAAGAGAGAGCGAAAGAGGGACAGAGAGAGAGAGAGACAGGGAGAGAGAAAGAGAGAGAGAGAGGGACAGAGAGAGAGAGGGAGAGAGAGAGAGAGAGAGAGAGGGACAGAGAAAGAGAGAGGGGTGGGAAGAGGATGTTGCTAGGAGACGGTTGTCATGTAACGGGAGGAGGAGCTGCAGCAGCCCATGGAGATGTTGCTATGAGAACACAGGTTTCATGCTGTCACTGATGTGAAACACACACACACAGACCCACACACACACACTCTCTGTGCTGCTTAGAGCTAAATGCTAACATGCTTTACTGTTCAGCAGCTGTAATGTTGTCTGTGTTAGCTTAGCATGTTATCATGCTAACATTAGCGAATGTCTCCAGTTCAACTGTTTCTTTATTTATATTTCCATCTTTGTTTCTCTGCTCTCTGCTCTCTCTGCTCCATTATGAAACAAATCATAATCCTGATTATTTGGGTCAATAATGAAATCCGGATTATTGAACAGGATTCCTCGTTGACTTTTAGAAAGCTGTTACATTTATTGAAGTTCTAAACCAGAGAAACAGTCCTCCTTCAGACCACGAGACTAGATCCGAGTTTACTGGATCATTGGTGTTGTGTTCGTTAGGAGTCCTGCTGCTGGGTTAGTTTACAGTAAGATGAGAGGACACGTCTGCAGCTTCATGTTGAATGTTAGAGACAGACTGAAGGAAAGAAAGACAGAGAGGAAAGAGATTAAAGAGAGAGAGTACGAGGGAAGGGTTAGACACACAAGAAGATAAACAGAGAGAAAGAGGAGGAAGAGTCTGCAGCTTCCCTTTCTTTGGTTTTACTCCAAAATCTGGGAGTCAAACAGTGAAGGAAAGAAAGAGGGAGGAAGGGAGAGAAATGACTGTAAAGATGGAGAGTTGGAGGGAAGGAATAGAGAGATAAACAGAGGGACGGGATAGAGACAAACAGAGGTGGACAAAGAGAAGGATGAACCTGAAATAAACCTGAAATACTACAAGTCTTCAGCTCCAAAATCTGAGAGAGAGACTGAAGTAAAGAGGGAGAGAAATGAAAAATGGAGATATAGGGAAGGAATGGAGATGTTATAGAGAGAGAAAAACAGATAGGAGGAGGAGGAGGAAGAGGAGGAGGAGGAGGAGGAGGAATGGAGACACGAGGAGAGAGAGAACACAGAGGAGGAGGAGGAAGGAATGATGAATTATAGAAGTTTATCTTCAGGCTGAAGACTCACTGAGGAGGAGAGGAGAGGGGGATGATAGAGATGGATAGATAGATAGATTGAGAGATAGAAAGAGAGATAGAGAGATAGAGAGAGAGATAGATAGATAGATAGAGAAAGAAAGAGAGAGAGAGAGAGTGATAGATAGATAGATAGATAGATAGATGGGTAGGGAGAAAAGAAGAATGAGGCCAGAGCTAAATGAACGAGGGAGGAAAAAGGATGTGTGGATCGATATATTTTGTCACCGAGCGGAGAAGAAAATGATGGTATGCCCCGGCTCCTGTTGCCGTAGTAACCAGGGGGAAGCTCTTTTATGTTTCACGCTTTGTTGCCCACGGTAACTGTCCTGAGATATTAAAGGATGGATGAAAAGAAAAAGAGAGAGAAGTGTGGGGATAGAAGGAAAGTACGAAGGCGTGGAAAAAAAACTGTTATAAAGTGTATTAATATCTGGATTGTGTTTCTGCGATCGATCAGAACAATGTTCGCCTTCGCTGTCGTTCAGCAGCCGAAATATCAACAAACAAGTAGAAGTTAAGGAGAAAACACAAGACTTTCACCCAGGAAACAGGTGTTCATGTCCTGAAGGAGAAGAAGTTAAGGAAAAACACCTGAAGACTTTCACCCAGGAAACAGGTGTTCATGTCCTGAAGAAGTTAAGGAGAAACACACAAGAAACTTTCACCCAGGAAACAGGTGTTCATGTCCTGAAGAAGTTAAGGAGAAAACACAAGACTTTCACCCAGGAAACAGGTGTTCATGTCCTGAAGAAGTTAAGGAGAAAACACAAGACTTTCACCCAGGAAACAGGTGTTCATGTCCTGAAGAAGTTACTACAGAATATTTTCCCAAGGTTGCTGTTAACACCGATCTGTAGTTATTAAGGTCTGATATATTTCTATTTTTATGGATTGGGGTGATCAGCCCCTGTTTCTCTCTCTCTATCTCTTTTTGTCTGTCTGTCTGTCTCTCTTTCTCTCTCTCTGTCTGTCTGTTTGTCTCTCTCTCTGTCTGTCTGTCTGTCTGTCTGTCTGTCTCCCTGTCTCTCTCTCTCTATCTGTCTGTCTCTCTGTCACTCTCTCTCTCTTTCTCTCTCTCTGTCTGTCTGTCTGTGTCTCCCTGTCTCTCTGTCTGTCTGTCTGTCTCTCTATCTCTCTATCTCTCTGTCTGTCTGTCTGTCTCTGTCTCCCTGTGTCTCTCTCTCTCTCTCTCTCTGTCTGTCTGTCTCTCTCTCTCTCTCTCTCTCTCTCTGTCTGTCTGTCTGTCTGTCTCTCTCTCTCTCTCTCTCTCTCTCTCTGGATATTCAGTATAACACTTGTTCTCTCTTCACACAGAAACCAGCATCACTCACAGCTGCAGCGACAGGATCGATCTGATAATTGGTTCCCACATTAGAAGATAATTCAGAGTGGTCAAACATGACTTACTCTCTGTGACCTCATAGAAACCTCTGCTTCCTATTGGCTAGAGTCATACATCTGTCAGGCCCTTTGTTGCATCTGAAAATGACGGCTCACAGCCGACGGTGCAGCAACAACCCCGGTCTTTCCATCCATGTTGAATGGGGGTAGTGTGTTTAGGGTCAGCGGGGGTTGCTGCAGGGGGGACACGCAAAGAAACACAATGAAAAGTTGAGACTGACTCAACTTGGTCAGAAAGAACAGGAGAGACTTTCTCTCACTATGACTCCAGAGTCATTACTCACTCTGAGGATTATCACCATCACTCTCTCACTCTCTCTACCACACACACACACACACACACACACACACGGACACACACACAGACACACACACACACACACACACACACACACACACACACACGGACACACACACGGACACACACACACACACACACACACACACACACACACACACACACACACACACGGACACACACACACACACGGACACGGACACAGAGACACACACACACACACATGGACACACACACACGGACACACACACACACATGGACACAGAGACACACACACATATTCACTCTACCACACACACACACACACACACAGAGACACACACACACACATTCACACACACACACACACACACACACACACACACACACACACACACTACAGACAAACACACACTCACACACACACACACACACACACACACACACACAACAGACACACACACACAGCGACAGACACATGGAGAGAGAGAGAGAGAGAGAGAGAGAGAGAGAGAGAGAGAGAGAGAGATGAAGGAGGGAAGATGATGCGTTTCTGACGAAGAGAGGGGTGGAGAGAGGAAGACAGGAGAGGGAGGCTGAAGCAGCACGGATAGTCGCTCGGTTTCTATCTCTCTCTCTCTCTCTCCCTACCTGTCTGTCTCTCTACCTGTCTGTGTCTCTGTCTACCTGTCTCTCTGTCTCTGTCCGGGGGCTCGGTCTCCTCCCGGCTGTTGTTGTTGTCGCAGCTTCAGCAGCTTCAGCAACAATGTGGTGCATCAACTGCGCATCGGACAAAACGCCCGCGATCCTGCACAACAAGCTGCTGTACTGGTGAGACAAGCAGAGGAAATGTCCTTCAACGGGACACACTGTCTCTACTGTCTCTACTGTCTCTGTCGTGTCTCTGCCGTGTCTCTGTTGGGTGTCTCAGCTTTCTCTCTCTAACGGCGTGTCTCTACGTGTTTGTGCTGTGTTTCTACTGCGTGTTTCTGCTGTGTCTCTGCAGCGTGTATCTGCCGATTGTTTCTCTCTGTAACTGCGCGTTTTCCGCTGTGTTTCTGCTGTGTGTTCCTCTCTGTAACTGCGCGTTTTCTGCCACTGTTGACGCACTGCTGCGCGGTTTTTGCTCGCATGTTGATGGTTGTAAATCTTAATGAAATGCGACATGACAGCAGCTCGGGGCTGTCACGCTGCTGCTGCAGCATGAGAGGAGATGCTCAGCAGTTTTACTGGAGTATTACCACAGATATTAGCAGAGTTGTTGTAGTATTACTGCAGTATATTAGTTACATTACATTACATGTCATTTAGCTGAGGCTTTTATCTAAAGCGACTTCCAATTAAGTGCTTTCAACTGTGAAGGTTCAAACTCCAGACAAGTAGTAAGTGCAAGTACAATAGCTTGAAATAAGCAAAGCTACAAAGAGCCATATGAAAGTGCAGCTTCAAGGAATATATATTAATTGTTTTAATTTTTTTCATGTTTATCCGAGGTGTAGTCAGAAGAGATGTGTTTTTAGCCTTCGGCGGAAGATGTGTAGGCTTTCAGGCATCCTGATGTCAATAGGGAGCTCATTCCACCATTTAGGAGCCAGGACAGCAAACAGTCAGGATTTGGTTGAGTGATTAGTTTTCCCTCGCTGTGAGGGGGCAGCGAGCAGGTTGGCTGATGCAGAGCAAAGTGGGCGGGTTGGGGTGTAGGGTTTGACCATGTCCTGGATGTATGCTGGGGCTGATCCGTTCGTGATCCTGTATGAGAGTACTAGTGTGCTGTATGAGACTACTAGTGTGCTGTATGAGAGTACTAGTGTGCTGTATGAGAGTACTAGTGTGCTGTATGAGAGTACTAGTGTGCTGTATGAGAGTACTAGTGTGCTGTATGAGAGTACTAGTGTGCTGTATGTAAGTACTAGTGTCTTGAAGCGGCTGCGAGCAGCAGTTGGTAACCAGTGAAGAGAGCGGAGGAGCGGTGTAGTGTGAGAGAACTTGGGGAGGTTGAAGACAAGTCGAGCGGCTGCGTTCTGAATGAGTGGCACATTCAGGCAGGCCAATCAGGAGGGAGCATGCAGGCAGGCCAATCAGGAGGGAGTTGCAGTAGTCTAGACGTGAGATGACTAGAGCCTGAACCAGAACCTGAGCCGCCTTCTGCGTTAGAAGGGGACGTATCCTTCTGATGTTATGCAGCATGTATCTACACGATCGGGGGGTTGCAGCAATGTTGGCAGTGAAGGAAAGTTGGTTGTCAAGTGTCACACCAAGGTTTCTATCAGTCTGGGTTGGGACTACCACAGAGTAGTTAATTGTTATTCAGGTCCTTGTCTTGTCAAGGTTGAGTTTCAGATGGAGTGTGGACATCCAAGAAGAGATGTCAGTCAGACAGGCCAAGATACGTGCTGCTACTTGAGTTTCAGACTCAGGAAAGGAGAGAATTAGTTGGGTGTCATCTGCTTAGCTGTGATAAGAAAAGCGGTGTGCATGAATGACAGACCTGAAAGAGTTGGTGTACAGAGAGAAGAGGAGGGGACCCAGGACTGATCCCTGAGGAACCCCAGTTTTGAGTGGGCAAGGTTCTGAGGTAGATCCTCTCCAAGTTACCCGGTAGGTTCGGTCTGTCAGGTAAGATGTGAGCAAAGAGAGGCAAGAGCCTGAGACACCCAGATCCTGGAGTGTCGAAATGAGGATCTGGTGGTTCACTGTGTCGAAGGCAGCAGAAAGGTCCAGAAGGATGATGATGGAAGAGAGAGAGGTTGTTCTAGCGATGTGAAGCTGCTCAGTGACAGCAAGGAGGGCGGTTTCTGTTGAGTGGCCTTTGTTTTTTCTGTATTTAGGCATGGGTCATTTTCCTTTATGTCTTGGTGTCCTTTAAAGTTTTGGGACTCGATGAGAGCCTTTGTTTGTAACTGAAGGACATTTATAGTTAGTTAAGATTAAGGATTGTAAGCAGTTATAACTCCAAAGCAAGAAAGTCTGCAGGAATATTCTGCTGACACACAGGAAGATTAGCTATGGATGCTACTTGCTGCCAAGCCGGAAAAAGAATAACATATCAGTATTATGTTATTAGGTGAGAGGTTTATTGTAAAAATGTGTCCATGTTTGTCCTGGTAAGGAGGCACGTTGTGATGGTGGATTGGTCAAATAACACACCTGGTCAATCCTAATTTAGGCACCAAAACTACTGAGTTGATAAAAAGATGGAGGTTTGGGTTCAAATCAGACGTTACTTCACTTCCTGAAGGTTAACACATGACGCAGAACGTGACTTAGCTCCGTTTGTTCCCCCTGTTCCCTGTCTCCCCCCCACCCCAACCTTGCCTCCTATGGGGAGATTCTAGGCTAACAAGCCAACCCCTTCCGTTAGTATTCTATTGACTGCCATTCATTTTGACGTTACTTTGAAAGTAAATAACTTTACATCTGAAGCATTTAATGACTTTATTTGTCCATAAAAGGCTCCATTACCTTGTACCTCACGTTATGGCTCCGTAGCAGACGTTTTTGTAAAAATAGGCTAACGATTGGGTCATAACCACGAGACTTTCTGCTGCACAGCAGATAAATTACCTTATAGTCAGGAGAAGCTCGTAGGCAGTTTCGACTCAAATTAGCTGTTTAAGTTTAATTACTAATGTTAACTAGCATTTTAGTTAGCAATGTTTAGCAAAATTAGCCTGTGCCTATGTTATCTCCTTACATATATCTACGCTCTCCATCTGTAAGATTGGGAATGATTGAGATTTCTCTTGGCACAGCTACATCTTCAAGCTCAGTTGGAGGCTGCGTAGCAACACTCAGCCCTCACCGGAAAAGTGACTTCACAGGTCTCCTTCGAAGTATATGGCGTCGCTGTGTCCATTCTTTTTTCTGTCTATGCTCCTTACCAGAACATTTGGTGCTCTTATAATTCCTCACCTTACTTCATGGTTTGCTCCCGTCAGAACTACTACAGCCACTAGAGGGCGCCACCACTAGAAACCTAAATATAGGTCAGGATGATGCTGAAACAAACCACGTATGGGAGGGTTTCAGGGGAGGACAGACTCTACTAGGAACCAAGTTTATTTTGTGTGTTCAGACATCTGATCCAGCGATAGAGATCGTTTTACAGAATGAAATGGAGATCTTCCAGATTTAAGAATAATTCTGAGGTAGTCTACTTGTACTTGAGTATTTTCCTTTATTTGCTTTAATGTCGCTTCTTGTATGAAATCTACTGAAGCCGGGCAGCGTGTAGCTTCATTAGCTCTCTGCTCTCCCTGTGGGAGACTTTCCCTGAGTCATTCAGGTTGTTTGGGAAGAGTTGACTCAGCAGTACTGTTGCTTTAATCCCAGAGGAGCGAGGCTGTTGCCTGGAAACCTCCGAGCCGATTCTGACTCCCCGCTCTGGGATGGATTCAGGCTGTTGGTAACGCTGAGCTGGTTGCAGAACATTATTACAACATACGGAGGATTAATCTGCTCAGAGTCTAAACGCTGAGGATGGGAAGGAGGGGTCGGAGGGTTGTTAGAATCTGAATGGTTCTTTAAGAGAGAGAATGGGCTTTAGGAGCCCTAGGAAATGTCAAACCGTGCAGGTTTTCTGATATCTGATCTGGTTTGGTCTTTGTGTCTCTGAACAGGGAACCGATGGAAACTGTTCATTAACAGCGACAACACACCGCACGCTGAAGTGCCGTGAATAGCCGCAACACGTAGATTTATGCCTGATCGCGCGCCTGGCCATTCATACTGGACATGCATTTCTCTGAACCGTTCAAAAAGAAATCCTTCTCTCTCTCTCTCTCTCTATCTCTCTCTCTCTCCCATGTGTCTGTGTTACCTGCCTGGCTTGACACATTCGCTCGCGGAAGAAATAAAGAATACGCCAAAATAATCACTGCAGCGTGCGGGCCGGCGGCCGCTACCCGCTGGATCGCAGCCGGTATGAACCGACAGATTGGATAACATGGGCAGCAAAATTAAAAAAGCTCCACTTCACGGCGCTGCTTCACGGCGCTGCTTCACGGCGCTGCTTCACGGCGCTGCTTCACGGCGCTGCTTCATGCTTCACGCGGCTGCTTCCACACCCGGTGTGTTTTGGCGTTAATACACACTAAACAAAAACAAACGTGTCGTTAAAGTCTGTTTCTCTTCTGTCAGGACAAAGAAAACTGCAAAATATTATAACAAATATCTAAGATTGTAGTTTAGAAACACGAACTATACAAATGTAACATATTATATAACTAAATATATAATACTGTCATCAGTTAGTGAGGAAACCAGCACGGCTGAAGAAAGGTAATTTCCGGTCCGTGCATTACGCCCATGTGCGATTTGAGACAACACCCTGTCGAAATGTATGCTCTGCACATGTGAGTACACAGTGTACTACATCATGTAAGTGTACTCACAGAATATCCAGATTGAGACACACACTAATATGTTGAACACAAACAACCTCGCTGCCGCCTGAGGCCGTTACATCAGCTGGAAGCTCTTTACTGAAATGACAAAGCGTGATCGGCTTCAGATGGTTTCACTCCTCCTCACTTTCTATCGCTGACAAACAGGTGTGAGTATTCCTCTGTTTGTTACGTATACTCAAATATTTAGTGACTAAAGGGGGAAATCAGTCAGCAGGAGAGATGAAATATGTCCACATCATAGTTAAAAATCTGAAGACATTACTCTTTTACTAAACATACTAACATGTTCCAACTTTAAAGGTCCCGTATCATGCTCATTCTCAAATTCACACTTGTTTCTACTACAGTATTTCTCAAAGAGTAGATTTGGAAAAATATCTTGTTTTTAAAATTCAAAACCCTGTTTCCCAAACTCTTTCTCAGCAACTCCAAAGCCTCACAGTGAGGCACACAGATGTGTTGATTTCAACATTAAATAAACTCAGATGTGAATTCAAACGAAGCAGAATGATTAGTGACACTGCCTCCAGTTTGGGTCTCAAATTATCAGCGTGACGTTTGAAGGAAATACGTTAGAGTAATAAAGTTTACGTTACTGTCAGCTGACGACATGTTTCAATGGCGTCCCTGATTTCTCGGCATCAGCAGAATCATACTTCCCCATAAACGGTAGGTTTCCACAGGCAGCGTAAATAACAGCAGAGCGAAGCGATTCAGTCCGTCTCCTCTGAGAACAGCGGTTTAGCAAATTTCGCTCACCGCAACGAAAATGCCTGGATGTTCACCGCTCTCCACGGTAGCCAATGAAAGAGCATACTTGCGAACGTGACTCCAATACATTCTCCTGTGTAAACACATGTTATACTTAAAATTACGAGCAAATGAAAAGATGGTGATTTTCCTATAGCCTACTTTATGATACACCTCTGTATGATTACAATGATGCTAACAGCTAGCTTGGCAGAGGGTTGCCCAGGCAGTTGGTAAACTTTAGTAATAGTAGCATTGTAGTGACGTTAGCATTGTAGCAATGAAGACTAGCTGGTTGCTAGCAATACATAATGCTATTTTAGCTAAACTAAACACGTTTTAAGTAGCAAAGTGTGTGACTGGAGTAGAAAACATATCAAATTGTTTGTGATAGGCCAGATTGACAGACTGACAGAAACGTACCAACATCAACATCTGTCTGCAAAACGTTACACCGTCGCCATCATGTTGTGGTGACGCTGCTCGTCACAGACACAGTTTAAAACGAACGACACTTTGGTCATATAGTCTGGTTGGTTTGGGGCGGTGTGACACCTCATCCCAACTCTGGTGCGGATCAAACAAACAAACTCTTGTCTGCTTGAAAACGGGGTTCTCGCTCTGCTTTCAAGTTACCTAGAGTTCGGTTCACTTCAGGTGAGAACGATCCGACCAAAATACAGGAAGAGAACGAAAAACAAAGCATTTACTAGCCTGCAGTTTCAACCTTTCCCTTCTTATAAAACATTAGAAGGAAATACGGAGACGTTATAAATGTGGTGTTGCTCCATGTTTTCGGAGAGCAGAAGTGTCGGCGAGTTTCAGATATTCTGTCCAACAGATAGAAATTCAAACCAGGAAATTAGTTTGTACATCGTTCAGACTTTGTGGAACCTCACCGCTGAAAATATTCCTTCACACATTTTAATTACACAAGTACAAAATAATTTTACAGCTACAAGCTCAAAATATCAATGACCCTTTGATCCCATAAACTACGATGGCCATGAAGTGCAAACCCTGCAAATCCCACAACGCGACAGCATTTCGCCAAAACACGACACTTTGTCAATGACTCGAAATTGTGGTTTTTGCTGTCGCATTGTGGGATTTGCTGTCGCGTTGGATTTGCTATCGCATTGGACTTCCTATGGTGTTGTTGGATTTGCTGTCATGTTGTGGGATTTGCTATTGCGTTGGACTTGCTATTGTGTTGTGGGATTTGCTGTCGCGTTGTGGGATTTGCTATCATGTTGTTGGATTTGCTGTTGCCATTGTGGGATTTGCTGTCACGTTGTGGGATTACTGTCGTCGTTGTGACATTTGCTGCCGTGGTTTGCATTTCAGTGCCACCGTACATAAACAGACTAGCGACCGTGACATTTGTTCACAATGTTTGGTGTTTGACAAAGTGCAGTGTGAACACTAACACAACCAAATAAAAAATGCAGCAATGTTGCAACTTCACCCCCGAATCTCACAGTCTACAGAACTATAGTTGTGAAAGCGCCCTTATATAACTATACTTTTCAATTCCGTTATTGGGACATGAATGTGAGAGAACTTCTCACATTCTAGTATTTTTATTTCATTCGGTTTTGTTAATAGAGTTGTTGTTAGATAGATTATCTAAAATGCCTTGTCTTCTGTGTGGACGCAAGAAGAATAGTTGTTTCTGAGGTGATAATAACTAGTGGGGATCCTAAATAAATTAATAAATAACTTTTAATCAGTCCAGCTCAGGTAATCATGATGTGACCTACTTTTCAGTCTGGTGTGAAACTATCCAGGAACTGTTCCAGGATCAGTTGGCCAAATCTTCAAACTCAAACAGAAAACGTTTCCAAAACCCAAACTGAAGAATCAGGTCACGTTCAGAAAACAGAAGAGACAACCCTAACTGTTATTTGTTAAACTGTTTGTCGTCTGCATCATTATGAAAAGATATTTTTTTGTTTTAGTGAGAGAGAGTTGGGAGATGTTGAAGAACGGAGCCCTGGGGAACTCCACGTTATCGCCGGAATATACATCTTCATTTCTACTCAGACTGATCAGTTAGTTGGTTTTATTCTCACAAAATCTGATTTAAAGTGAGTTGTACTAACAAGCTTTAAAAGGTGACAATGACTGTTTATTAGATTAGATTAGATTCAACTTTATTGTCATTGCACATGTTACAAGTACATAGCAAGGAAATTTAGTTAGCGTCTAACCAGAAATGCTTTAAGCAGTGATTAAATGACATATGCTACATCCGGGGTCTCCAACTTTCTTTATCTGAGGGCTACTTTAAAAAACAAAAGTGGCCAAGAGCTGCATCACATCACTTACATTTATTTACATAACACACATAAGCTGAATGAAGCTACTGTGTGTACAAGTAAAAATCTTAACTTCACATGACTATTTTACACTTCTTCTAGCCCACATAGTTATCTCAATCACTGGAAATATTCCCATCAGGGTCCAAGAAAACATTATCACTTTACATGTCTATGGCCCACAAAGTTAGCTGCCTCACTTTTAATATTGTGGGCCCTATTGTCAACCTATTTGTGAGCTACTGGAAACCTGCTCGCAAGCTACTTATTGGAGACCCCTATGCAACAGTATATACAGAGTGCAAGGTATGAAGTGATATATAAATATATAGATATGTGTCTATTACTATAGGTAAGTACAGGCTATGGTAATACAGAATAAATAACTATACAGTATGTACAGTGGTGCAAATTGTGCTGTCGCTGTGGCTGATATGATGACTTAATTTGGAATCGGCCAAAGTACAAAATGAAATATTTGGCTCTCTGCATGTCAATGTCTACAATATTTACACTCTGCCAAAAATAGTTCATCACAGGAGTTGTCTATTTCATGTCAATGTCTGGAAAAATAAACAGTGGAAAACAAACTAAACAGAAACAATCTTTCTGATCATGTCACATCATTTTCTGACAGATTTGGTTCTGGTAAGATCAGCGCTGTGTGGCTCTCTACACAAAGCTCTGTATCTGATGTCACATGACCAGCCAGCGGTCTCCTAGTTTTTGTACGATATCAAACGAACCCGGTCATGAGAATGTGTTGCAGCATTACACTGGTACATTTAAATAGCTCATGTTACTGTGTTGTGTCAACAGTTAACTACATTTAATATTGTGTGACGTTTTCTTTTGCGGGGTGCAAATGTTCCACCAAAACAAGTTCCTTCCAGAGACTATTTTGCAGAACTACCGTGGAAATTAAGCTGGCAATGCGAGATGATGGTTAGATGGTTAAAGGTTGAGGGGGTGGAGCCTGGATGTCATCAAGATGTCTTATGTAGGTGTAAACAAGTGATAAGTCTGTAAATTAAGCTAAAGCTGCATTTTGTGCACAGTATGTAACTTGTGTTATTGTGGAATGTGGATACATCTGAAACCTATATGTATTATGTTTGCAAGTGACCAAGCTTGCTAACACATAACTAACATTAGCTTACTAACAGATTGCTCCGTTGCCGCCGGAAATTCAACCAGATGTCCTTCATTTAGGCCAGATGTCCGTCCCCTTCTACTGTCTCTGTGTTGGCGTTCTAACCTCGGGTGGAATGCTGAGGACTATGGTTAACTGCTCCTCAGATCTCTGCAGGGTAAATCCACACAGCTAGCTAGACTATCTGTCCAATCTGAGTTTTCTGTTGCACGACTAAAACGACTTTTGAATGTTCACATGTTCCACCAAAACAAGTTCCTTCCTGAGACTATTTAGCAGAGGCATCGTGGCTCCGTCCGGAGCTTAGCCCCGGCCACGATGATTGTGATTGGTTTAAAGAAATGCCAATAAACCAGAGCACGTTTTTCTCCCATCCCTCCTGTGGAGGAAGGTCTGGCAATGCGAGACTAGCTAACACATAACTAACATTAGCTTACTAACAGCTAACTTGTCCTTTCTGGTAGACAAAGGGTGCTAAAATAATTATTTGACTTGCGTAAATCCACTTACATGCGCTCTCTCTGTGGTAGGATGGAGGTGGGCCATAGTAGGATGTGATTGGCCAGTGTTCAGATAACAGACAAACCAGTGGGCCAATCATGTGATCTTTCTCCTCTCTGTGGGCCAGTCAAATACAAAATGCGTGCAGCCCATGCAGCCTACACAGACCGGCCCATGGGGAAATCTCCCGGTAATCCTGATGGCCAATCATGCCAGTACATTGAGATACTGCAGAACTGTAATTACAGGGAGGGAAACTGAGCAAGAGAAGGGTCAAAGGGTTAATTGTGTGTAAGAGTACCAATTGTCGCTGTTTTCTCTGTAATTGGTAACAGAGTCCTCCAGATATTTTATCTCTTTTTACATCAGATAATTTCTAGGAAATAATGAGGAAACTATGACAGACAAGACAACAAAGTCTTTATCCGTTATCCGTCTGCCATTTAGCTAAAACAACAATAAACCTACTTTGAGTTGGAGAAACAGGAGCGGAGATAGTTAGCGGAGGAATTTGAAATCTGTTTCTCACCTGAGACGCAGCTGACTGCTCAGAAATAGAGCCGCGAATCACACGTTCACCGTGCACTCTGATGCTCAGTGTGTGTGTGTCTGTCTGTCTGTCTGTCTGTCTGTGTGTGTGTGTGTGTGTGTGTGTGTGTGTGTGTGTGTGTGTGTGTGTGTGTGTGTGTGGGGTGCGTGTGTGGGTGCGTGCGTGTGTGCTCCCTGCAGGCAGGAATATGACTGAATCAGGTTTCAGGTGAAATATTTCATGTGATAAAACGTTTTCCGGCTGTCGCCGTCTCTTTCACTCAGAGCCAGATGGGAGTCGGTCACATAGGAATGGTTTTTTGCAAAAGTTTAAAGAGTTTCAAGCTACTTTTGTTGTTTTGTTTTAAATCCTGAGTCAACCAATCAGGATAGAAAGGAGAGACGGTAGTTCATGTTTCCCACATGGACAGGGACAACGTATCCTCAGAGATTGTAAGAGCACAGAGGAGTCACCATGGTTGCTTCTGTGTGTCCGACCCGTCGCCCCGCGCCATCGCTATTGTAGTAGTGGGAACATAAATAACGTACAGTGTGATTAAACAGTCCATTTTAAATTGTGCATTATAAGCAGCAGCAGTGAATAAATAACAGATATTGCACATGTAAATGATAGATTATTCTACCAAGTAATTGGTGCAAAAAAATACAGAAAAGATAAGATCTCTCCTCGTTAAAACTGCACTGCTGTTTTTTCGTTGTTTGTTTTGCTTTTAAATCTTCCTCCTCTTCTTTATTCTGGCTGACGCACCTTCTGGTGCAGCAGTGTAAAGTAACGTGTAAGAGTGGTGGAATGTAACTAAGTACATTTACTCCATTACTGTACTTTAGTCCAAATGTTGAAGTACTTGTACTTTAGTTGAGTCTTTTCTTTTCATGCCACTTTCTACTTCTACTCCGCTACATTTCAGAGAAAAATGTTGTACTTTTTACTCCGCTACATTCATCTGTTACAGCTTTATTTGCTAGTTACTTTACACATTAAAACTACATTTTCTTGATGGTATTTACACACTTTCACTGAAGGAACATTTTCACTGCAGGACTTTTACTGTAACAGAGTATTTTTACAGTGGGTTTGGAGTCTCAGCTGTTTCCTGCAGCTGAGCGATGGCGGCGTGCTTCCTGCGGCGTGCTGCAGGTAGTGTTTTGGCGTCCGTGCAGCCTGCGGCAGAAAGACAGAAAGGATTTATTTATAGCAGCGCTCAGATCAGTCGACAGCAGCAGCTGAAACATGGACAACACGGAGAGACGTGCATGAAAAGCCGAGCTGTCGTCCTGCAGAGCTGCTGCATTTTAAAGAGCCTTCTCTTCATCTCTCAGTGAATGAACCCCAAACATACCAAGACTTTGGTTTAGACGGGGGATTAATGAGTGTAGAAATGTAACGAATGCTTTGAGGCTTCACCATGACAAATGGTGAAGTTCAAGACTGTCCTCCCCTTAAAAAACACCCACATTAGTTCTTTGTTCAAGCAGCGATTACGACTTATATTTACGGGACTTATATTTATGAGGGGTTGCAAAGAAGGAAGTAAAGTGACGAAGTATAAAGGCGCCAAATCAAACAAACACAAGACTTTCACCCAGGAAACAGGTGTTCATGTCCTGGGACTGTTTTAACCCAAACCACAATTCTCTTAATCTTAACAAGTTGTTTTGGCGTCTGAACTGAACCGTAATGTCCGCTGAAACGACCGGCAGTTCAAGGTTCAATGTTCCAGGTAACTTTATTGTCCCTGAGGGGCAATTGTTTGTACAGCCAGCAGACAGACATAAAATTAGATTAGATTAGATTAGATTAGATAATACTTTATTCATCCCACAATGGAGAAATTCACTTGTTACAGCAGCGGTTTTTCCACAATAACAACAAACCAACAGACAAACAAACAAACAGACAACAAGCAAACTAAAGACAATGTGCAAAGAGTACTGAATGAATGTAAAGCAGCATTATATAAAGAGTATTTTAAAGTGGCCATAGTGCAAAAAATATTGTAATGTAAGTAAGTAATTGACATGAAATTAGATTGAATAATGTGTAATTAAATAACATAGCAAAAGTAATTAACCATAATATAAAAGATATGGAAGTGTGACCATAATATAAATTATATTGAAAAAGTAAGTACTCGGAATGAAAAATATAAATACAGATGGAAAAATATAAATACAGACGGTGTCAGGTTTACATGGACTTTTCTGTTGGTTTTCATGGACTTTCAAGGTTTTCATGGATTTTCAGTTTGTGTTTCCCATTCCCATTCCCCAGCACTCACTCCTCTCAGCCGTTCATTACTGATTACACGCACCTGCACTGCATTACGCCAGATCATCAGTTCACCACCTGCATCTCATCAGTGACCACCTTCATAAGCAGCACAGACACACTCACTCTTTGTCGAGTCTTATGTTTGTTCACGACACTCTGGCTTGCGCTTGCATTCCTAGTTTATTCCCAGTACTTACTTACCTATTGTTTAGCATCCTGTTGTCTGCTGCTCCTCTGAGCATTACCTCGTCTCCTGCCGGTATCCTGCCTGTTCATACTACTCTCTGTTGGATCTTTGTGAATAAAGCTCACAGCACTTACTCCAATCTGACTCCTGCTCCTTCTGTGTGTGACAGACGGAAAAACATAAATACAGATAATAACAATAAAGATATACATAGAGCCATGATGAATGGTGGGTAATTGAAAACAGGACAAGACACACAACAATACAGCAAAACATGAAATACCCACAGTATGTAAAACACAATAGTAAATAAATACATTTAAAACAGTTCTTGCAAACTGTTTAAAATGAAAATGGAAGTGGGGATAAAAGAGTTTCTGAGTCTATTGGACCTGCATCTGGGCATGGAGTACCTACGGCCTGAGGGAAGGACTTTTAAACTGGCAAGACAAGGGGGGGCTAGGGTCAGCTGCAATGGATTGGGCCTTCTTTGCCGCTCTGTTGGAGTAGATGTGGGAGAGAGTGGGGAAGTTGATGCCTGCAATCTTGCTATATGTCCTGACGGTACTCTCTACTCTGTACCCGGCTCAAAGCACCCTATTGGTGGGTAACTTAACTACCAACTACCGCCGTTACTATGGAGCACCATAGCCAGCGGTTAGCTAGTTTTGTAGGTTATCATACGTATCGGTGTGCATACATCCCTACGATATCATACGGACCTGATGATGACAATGCATTGTGTTTACCTGTATGTGCACGGAGACGTTCTCTCTGTTCCCCCAGATGTGACTTTAGTTAATGTTGAGCATTGGTTTCAGGAGTCAGATTGTACAGTAATGTCTGTGAAATCTTCGCTTTCTTTCCCTCTCAGACCTTCAGCCTGCCTCACGATGTGTTTCTGCTGTTAATCAACTCAGCAAACATGCTTTGTGGACATATTTTCAGGAATCTGTCCCCTGGCTGCTGATGAGTGAATGAGTTTGGTTTTATATCGGTTGTGTAAACAGAGCCGCAGATGTTGGAGGCTTTATTCTCTTTATTAAACCAACAGGCTGTTTATATTAACGGTTTATTCTGCGTGTTTGTTTCCAGAGCAGCTCTGCTTTCCTCTGCAATGATGAAATGTTAATGCTCTGTTTGCTGAGCAAAAGATAACAGCTCATTACCCGGGAATTAAAATGGGACTGTGAGAGTTAGTTTGGGTCGTGTAGAAACAGCAGCTGTCAGAACTAAAGGTCCACTTACTGTCTGCTTCTGTTTGATTTTAATTTATTTAGCACATGTTAAAGAATCAACAGTTAAAGAAATGCAAAGGCAACCCAGAAACCCTTCTGACAGAACAATGTCAACTCAAGGGCATCTTACTGTCTGCTTCTGGAGCCCTCCACCTTGTCCTCCATAGAGATAGTTTGGTCAGTTTTATTTGTGTTTTCGGCAGAAGCCAGATTTCTCCCAAGAGTGCAGAGATAATGTAGGCGTTCGGAGGCATTGGGAGGCGGTCAGAGCCGGACAGAGGCGTTGGGAGGTGTTTGCAGCAATGCAAAAGAAAATACAATTATGTGAAGCAGTTACAAGTAGAAGGTTGTAGGTTTAGAACGAGATTTCTAAAATGTCCAAGAGGCATAATTGAGATGATTTGTAATTTGTTCCAGGAGTCGGGTACACTTAAACTAAAAGCAGTTTTTCCAAGTTCAGAGTGAGCTTGTGGAACATGAAGTAAAAGCCAATCTAAAATGTTTCTCTGAGTAACAGAGAAGTTTTGTAGGGTAAGATGGCAGAGATACCAGTGAGTATATCGTCTCTCTTGGAGAGAAGTCCACCCAGCACTTTCATATGAAATACAATGATGTGTACCATAGACATGACCGGTTATGAATCTCAAGGCAGACTGATATACTGAGTCCAGAGATTAAAGAGTTGAAGATGATCCATGTCTATACAGAGCTGTTCCGAGGCCTTCGGAGTCATTTGGAGTTGTTCGGAGGAAAGTTACGTTTAGGCCCCAAAACCACTCGTTAAGTTTAGGAAAAAGATGGACGTTTGGATTAAAACACCCCCGAGGAACGAATGGGCGTTTCCTGGATGAAAGTATTTTATTTTCACCGCAATGTGTACTCCGCGCTACGGCTTGCACACGCTGTGTTTATGACAATGTTTCATTCTGAGATTATTTTCCATTGGATATTAAGTTCATAAAGTGTTTTGGCTTGAGTGGCTCTATATTGGAAGGGGGATTTAATTTTTTTTAATAATTCTTGCATGTTGTTTTGTCGTGCATGAGCTGTAGATGTATCTCTTCTAGTGGTAACCGGGGATGACACACATGTAGTGGTTGTGAGTTTTAGCCCGATGCCCTGGGGGGTTTGGTGCCATTTGGTGCCTGTTTGGACGACCAGCCGCTGAAAACACTCTCTCTCTCTCTCTCTCTCTCTCTCTCTCTCTCTCTCTCTCTCTCTCTCTCTCTCTCCCTAACACACTAACACACATTTATTTCCCAGAGTCCCCATCGTGTCCTAATGTAGAGCACTGCGAGCCTGCGGGCAGATGAGCCGGGCGGTCGCTGGTTCCAATCCCTGGGACATTCTGCCTCTCTCTATGAATCATATTTTAATCCCAGTGTGTGTCTGTGTTCTTTAGCTGCTGCTGTTTGATATCCGTTGTGTAGAGAAACAGTGTGCGACAGGCTTTGAGGTTTGTCTTCTCTTGTTTGGTGGGTGTGTCAGAGATGTTAGCCAATCAGCAACGACATCACCATGTTCAACAACCCCCACCCACCCCCCCTACAACAGGACGTCACCTGACTTCCTCTCTAGAGCCCCCCATCCTTGTTCTCAAATATGATTCAAATAGTGCGTAACTGTCCGTAGGTTTAAGTCCTAACAGCCTGATCACTGCCATCTTCGTGCAGCAGCCATCTTATTTACAGTTTCTAAAGAAAAAAACAGAAACAGAAGTTCAGTTTTGGCTCAGCAGCGTGTGTGAACCTGACAGGAAGTGACTCCAAACAGGATGTCAGGGCACAGCAATGTGACAGAACAACTCGTTGTCCCTTAAAACATGTGGAGGTGTAGCGCTGCATTCTGATGGTGCATGAGGGGAATATTTACAGACACAGGAGAGTCACTGAGAACGCATCATGTGTTGTTTGTGCAGAAACTGGCATCATTGCTTTTACACTGTAAGCCAGATACATCAGAGAGATTCCCAATCTGTGTGCGTGTGTGCGTGCGTGCATGGAAGCGTGCGTGAATGCGTTTACACAAAAAGTGTGTACGTGCAAAAAAGTATGTAAATGCTTTATAATATGTCCCCTTTAAGATTAGTCGAGAAAAGGTGACTGAGCCGGGTACGTCTGAATAATCTTTAGCTTCTTCCGCATCTTTCTAACACACATACACACCTACAGTGTCTCCCACACACTCATGCTGGGTCTCACACACACACACACACATACACATACACACACACACATACACACACTGCTGTTAGCCATGAGTCACCGCCATGTGACTCTGTGTTTGTGCCCACGTTAGCTTCGCTGCCAGCTTTAGCTTCACAGGTGTCTCACATTAACACTGCAGAGCTCTTTGATGATGACACACACATACAAACACACACAAACACGCACACCGATTCCTCCCTGATTCATCAATGAATTGATTAATCATCTGTCTCTCAGAGGATCGATGATCAGCTGATCTGAGCTGGTTTGGTCCGGTTCGGTCCGGTTCAGTCTGGTTTGATTTGGTGCTGTCCTCCCCTCCTCCGCGTGTATCCTCGACCTTTTCTTCCTTCTCTTAACCATCACAACTTCTCTCTCCTCCGTTCTACCTCTCTATTATTTTCATCACTTTATTCTCCTCTTCCTCTTCCTCTTGCAGATATTCATCCCTTCTTGTCATCATCTCTTCTTCTATTCTCATCCAACAAGTTTCTTTGCCTCTTTCTCTCATAATGTCCACTCTTCCTCTTGATGCCTCTCCGTTCCTCTTATTTCCAATATTGTTCTTGTTCTTTCTGGATCTCTCACTTTACTGCCTGCCTTTTTATTGTGCTCTCTGTGTTACTGATGACCGGCAGTATGAAATTGTTGTCTGTATCTCCTCTCCCCCTCTCCTCCACCCAGGGCCTGAAATGGGCCAGTACTCACCAGTACTCACCAGTACTCACCAGTACTCACCAGTACTCACCACTACAGAGTACAGACACATGAGTACCGGCAACACATTCTCACTCCCATCGCGTCATAAAGCCACGCTTCTTCAGGTATCTTAGGCGTTTGTTAATGATGCAAAAGGTCTCCTTTAGCGTCATATTTAGACGCACTTGGTCGGGACTCTTGGCGTCACTTTTTGAGGCTCTGGGTCAGGATGTACGTTTATCTGACATGCGGCACAAGAACGGGACAGTTAGGTTTAGGAAAAGATGGTAGGGGGGTTACAAAATGTTCGGTTCAGTGACAGTTAGGACAATAACGGGACATTAACCCCGGTCTCCTGCATGGGGGAGAGGCCTGTGTTGTTTGATGCTAAAGGGGAATGACTACTGACACGTCAGTATTTGACCAGTTGGGAAT